>NC_054473.1:597500-872500 GCF_017639515.1 Carcharodon carcharias
CGACAGTGCTGCACTCCCTCACTGCTGGCCCTCTGACAGTGCAGCACTCCCTCAGTACTGACCCTCTGACAGTGCAGCACTCCCTCAGGACTGACCCTCTGACAGTGCATCACTCTCTCAGTACTGACCTTTTAAAAGTGCAGCCCTCCCTCAGTACTGACCCCCTGTCAGTGCAGCACTCCCTCAGTACTGACCCACTGACAGTGCAGCACTCTCTCAGTACGGACCCTCTGACAGTGCTGCACTCCCTCAGTACTGATCTCCTGACAGTGCAGCACTCCCTCAGTACTGACCCTCTGACAGTGCAGCACTCCGTCATTACTGACCCTCTGACAGTGCAGCACTCCCTCAGTAGTGACCCTCTGACAGTGCAGCACTCCGTCATTACTGACCCTCTGACAGTGCAGCACTCCCTCATTTCTGACCCTCTGACATTGCAGCACTCCCACAGTACTGACCCTCTGACAGTGCAGCACTCCCTCAGTACTGATCTCCTGACTGTGCAGCACTCCCTCAGTACTTCCCCTCCGACAGTGCTGCACTCCCTCACTGCTGGCCCTCTGACAGTGCAGCACTCCCTCATTGCTGACCCTCTGACAGTGCAGCACTCCATCAGCACTGACCCTCTGACAGTGCAGCACTCCGTCAGCACTTACCCTCTGACAGTGCAGTCCTCCCTCAGTACTGACCCTCTGACAGTGCAGCACTCCCTCAGGACTGACCCTCTGACAGTGCATCACTCTCTCAGTACTGACCCTCTAACAGTGCAGCACTCTCTCAGTACGGACCCTCTGACAGTGCTGCCCTCCTTCAGTACTGATCTCCTGACAGTGCAGCACTCCCTCAGTACTGACCATCTGACAGTGCAGCACTCCCTCAGTACTGACCCTCTGACAGTGCTGCACTCCCTCAGTACTGATCTCCTGACAGTGCAGCACTCCCTCAGTACTGACCCTCTGACAGTGCAGCACTCCCTCAGTACTGACCATCTGACAGTGCAGGACTCTTTCCGTACTGACCCTCTGACAGTGCTGTACTCCCTCAGTACTGACCCTCAGACAGTGCAGCACTCCCTCATTACTGACCCTCTGACAGTGCAGCACTCCATCAGTACTGACCTTCTGACAGTGCTCTACTCGGTCAGTACTGCTCCCCTGACAGTGCAGCACTCACTCAGCACTGACCCTCTGACAGTGCAGCACTCCTTCAGGACTGACACCCTGACAGTGCAGCACTCCCTCAGTACTGACCCACGGACAGTGCTGCACTCCCTCAGTACTGATCTCCTGACAGTGCAGCACTCCCTCAGTACTGATCTCCTGACAGTGCAGCATTCCCTCAGTACTTACCCTCCGACAGTGCTGCACTCCCTCATGGCTGACCCTCTGACAGTGCAGCACTCCCTCATTGCTGACCCTCTGACAGTGCAGCACTCCATCAGCACTGACCCTCTGACAGTGCAGCACTCCGTCAGCACTTACCCTCTGACAGTGCAGCAATCCGTCATTACTGACCATCTGACAGAGCAGCACTCCCTCAGTTCTGACCCTCTGACAGTGCAGCACACCCTCAGTACTGACCCTCTGACAGTGCAGCACACCCTCAATACTGACCCTCTGACAGTGCAGCACTCCCTCAGTACTGACCCTCTGACAGTGCTGCACTCCCTCAGTACTGATCTCCTGACAGTGCAGCACTCCCTCAGTACTGACCCTCTGACAGTGCAGCACTCCCTCGGGACTGACCCTCTGACACTGCAGCACTCCCTCAGTACTGACCATCTGATATTGCTGCACTCCCTCAGTACTGATCTCCTGACAGTGCAGCACTCCGTCATTACTGACCCCCTGACAGTGCAGCACACCCTCAGTACTGACCCTCTGACAGTGCAGCACACTCTCAGTACGTATCCTCTCACAGTGCTGCACTCCCCAAGTTCTGACCCTCTGACAGTGCAGCTCTCCGTCAGTACTGACCCTCTGAGGGTGCTGCACTCCCTCAGAACTGACCTCCTGACATTGTAGCCCTTCCTTAATAATGACCATCTGACAGTGCAGCACTCCCTCTGTACTGACCCTCTGACAGTGCTGTACTCCCTCAGTACTGATCCCCTGAGAGTGCAGCACTCCCTCTGTACGGACCCTTTGGGAGTGCAGCACTCCCTCTCTACTGACCCTCTGACATTGCTGCACTCCCTCAGTACTGATCTCCTGACAGTGCAGCACTCCCTCAGTACTGACCCTCCGACAGTGCTGCACTCTCTCACTGATGGCTCTCTGACAGTGCAGCACTCCCTCATTGCTGACCTTCTGACAGTGCTGCACTCCCTCATTCCTGACCCTCTGACAGTGCAGCACTCCCTCAGTACTGATCTCCTGACAGTGCAGCAATCCCTCAGTACTGACCCTCTGACAGTGCAGCACTCCCTCAGTACTGACCCTCTGACAGTGCAGCACTCCCTCAGTACTGACCCTCTGACAGTGCAGCACTCCCTCAGTACTGACCCTCTGACAGTGCAGCACTCCCTCAGTACTGACCCTCTGACAGTGCAGCACTCCCTCAGTACTGACCCTCTGACAGTGCAGCACTCCCTCAGTACTGACCCTCTGACAGTGCAGCACTCCCTCAGTACTGACCCTCTGACAGTGCAGCACTCCCTCAGTACTGACCCTCTGACAGTGCAGCACTCCCTCAGTACTGACCTCTGACAGTGCAGCACTCCCTCAGTACTGACCCTCTGACAGTGCAGCACTCCCTCAGTACTGACCCTCTGACAGTGCAGCACTCCCTCAGTACTGACCCTCTGACAGTGCAGCACTCCCTCAGTACTGACCCTCTGACAGTGCAGCACTCCCTCAGTACTGACCCTCTGACAGTGCAGCACTCCCTCAGTTCTGACCCTCTGACAGTGCAGCACTCCCTCAGTACTGACCCTCTGACAGTGCAGCACTCCCTCAGTACTGACCCTCTGACAGTGCTCTACTCGTTCACTACTGATCCCCTGACAGTGCAGCACTCACTCAGTACTGACCCTCTGACAGTGCAGCACTCTCTCAGTACAGACCCTCTGACAGTGCTGCACTTCCTCAATTCTGACCCTCTGACAGTGCTGCACTCCCTCTGTTCTGACCCTCTGACAGTGCTGCACTCCCTCAGTACTGATCTCCTGACAGTGCAGCACTCCCTCAGTACTTCCCCTCCGACAGTGCTGCACTCCCTCACTGCTGGCCCTCTGACAGTGCAGCACTCCCTCATTGCTGACCCTCTGACAGTGCAGCACTCCATCGGCACTGACCCTCTGACAGTGCAGCACTCCCTCAGTACTGACCCTCTGACAGTGCAGCACTCCCTCAGTACTGACCCTCTGACAGTGCAGCACTCCTTCAGGACTGACCCTCTGACAGTGCATCACTCTCTCAGTACTGACCCTTTGACAGTGCAGCCCTCCCTCAGTACTGACCCCCTGTCAGTGCAGCACTCCCTCAGTACTGACCCACTGACAGTGCAGCACTCTCTCAGTACGGACCCTCTGACAGTGCTGCACTCCCTCAGTGCTGATCCCCTGACAGTGCAGCACTCCCTCAGTACTGACCCTCTGACAGTGCTGCACTCCCTCAGTACTGATTTCCTGCCAGTGCAGCACTCCCTCAATACTGACCCTCTGACAGTGCAGCACTCCGTCATTACTGACCCTCTGACAGTGCAGCACTCCCTCAGTTCTGACCCTCTGACAGTGCAGCACTCCCTCAGTACTGACCCTCTGACAGTGCAGCACTCCCTCAGTACTGACCCTCTGACAGTGCAGCACTCCCTCAGTACTGACCCTCTGACAGTGCAGCACTCCCTCAGTACTGACCCTCTGACAGTGCAGCACTCCTTCAGGACTGACCCTCTGACAGTGCATCACTCTCTCAGTACTGACCCTTTGACAGTGCAGCCCTCCCTCAGTACTGACCCCCTGTCAGTGCAGCACTCCCTCAGTACTGACCCACTGACAGTGCAGCACTCTCTCAGTACGGACCCTCTGACAGTGCTGCACTCCCTCAGTGCTGATCCCCTGACAGTGCAGCACTCCCTCAGTAATGACCCTCTGACAGTGCTGCACTCCCTCAGTACTGATTTCCTGCCAGTGCAGCACTCCCTCAGTACTGACCCTCTGACAGTGCAGCACTCCGTCATTACTGACCCTCTGACTGTGCAGCACTCCCTCAGTTCTGACCCTCTGACAGTGCAGCACTCCCTCAGTACTGACCCTCTGACAGTGCAGCCCTCCCTCAGTACTGACCCTCTGACAGTGCAGCACTCTCTCAGTACTGACCCTCTGATAGTGCAGCACTCCCTCAGCACTGACCCTCTGACAGTGCAGCACTCCCTCAGTACTGACCCTCTGATAGTGCAGCACTCCCTCAGCACTGACCCTCTGATAGTGCAGCACTCCCTCAGCACTGACCCTCTGATAGTGCAGCACTCCCTCAGCACTGACCCTCTGACAGTGCAGCACTCCCTCAGTGGAAATGCCAGATGTGGCTTTGTCGCAGTTCCTCTGTCAGGAAGTGATAAGCTCAGAGGTTCTCAGCGTTGTGAGCACAGAGCTTTATCTGGGGATTGTTACGCTAGGAGAGATACTGTTTTACATCTGATAGGTTAAATAGAGGAAACTGAACTGGACTAGCCATAGAAATTCAGTGGCTACAAGAGCAGCTGAGAGGCTGGCAATTCTGTGGTAAGTAACTCACCTCCTGTCTCCCCAAAGCCTGTCCACCATCTACAAGGCACAAGTCAGGAGTGTGATGGAATACTCCCCACTTGCCTGGATGAGTGCAGCTCCCACAACACTCAAGAAGCTGACACCGTCCAGGACAAAGCAGCCTGCTTGATTGGCACCCCATCCACAAACATTCATTTCCTCCACCACCGACGCACAGTAGCAGCAGTGTGTGTACCACCTACAAGATGCACTGCAGGAACTTACCAAGGCTCTTCAGCATCTTCCAAACCCACGACCACCACCATCTAGAAGGACAAGGGCAGCAGACACATGGGAACACCACCACCTGGAAGTTTCCCTCCAAGCCACTTACCATCCTGACTTGGAAATATATCGCCGTTCCTTCACTGTCGCTGGGTCAAAATCCTGGAACTCTCTCCCTAACAGCACTGTGGGTGTACCTACACCACATGGACTGCAGCGGTTCAAGAAGGCAGCTCACCTCCACCTTCTCAAGGGCAATTAGGGATGGGCAATATATGCTGGCTCAGCTAGCGACACCCACATCCCATGAATGAATAAAAAGGAAAACTCCCACAGGCTCTGTTTTGAATTTTCTGTTTTGAAGTCTTGTTCCCCTTGTTTTTGAACCAATATTTATCTCTCTGTTTTCAGTCATGTTGTTGATGTGGGATCTGGAGGTGTGCAGTTTGGCTGCTCCTTCCCCACTATTACCCTCCACTGGGGCTTTTGCAGCAGGTTATCAGGCAGAAGATTTTTTCAGTGAGTGGGTTGGTATGAATCCACGCTGTTTACTGGCAGACCTATGCTCAAAGACTTAAAATCTATTTACAGACAGCCTGAGTTTATTTTTAAGACATATTAATGCAAATGAGTGGGTGTAACTGTGACCTGACCGCTCTGAGGGAAATTATTGAAAGGACAGGGTTGGGTGTGGGCTCGGCAATGGAGCTGAACTTGCAGCTTGTGTGTGAGTATTTACTGACAGCCTAGCTCCTGCTTGTACACTTTCTATTACCCTGACTGGGTCCCCTGCCCCCATTTACCCAACTCCCTCTGCCCTCCTTCGCCCTTTCCCCTCCCCATGACCTCCACCCCCAACACCTTCCCCACCCCTTTACCCCTGCCTCCTTACCCCCCTGCCCCAATTAACCCTCCGCCCCCTTTACCACCCCCACCCCTCCCTCCCACCCACTCCTCCTTCCCGCCCCAGGGGTCTCACCACCACCTCCGATAAGAGGGGAAGGGGATGTGGCACTTTGCCAAGGTGAGTTCTGAGTTGCAGAAGTTTCTGTAGTTCAGGACCCGGGCCCGGGGATGGGGATGTGGGCTCCAGGCAGGGAGGGTGTTTGGGGAGTCGGAGCCGAGCGGGTCCCGCCACGAATTCAGGCGCCGCGGTGACTGGGACCAGGAACCTTTCAGCGGAGCCCGGGAGAGGAGAGCAGCGGAGCCAAGGTGAGCGGGGTACAGAGTGCCCGAACCCGATACACACTGGCACTGGGGGCAGCGCGACACTGGCACCTGTAGCCAAAGCTCCCAGAGCAGGTACCAGGTGCCGGGGAAGAGGGGGACCGGGTTATCGGGAATTGGGGACATTGGGATGCGGGGTTATGGCAATGCGGGATAAAATCTCAGCGACAGTCAGACAGACCCTCCCCAAAATAACCTCCGTCACCCTGTCACAAACAGTTTCGGGACAAGGACCAGCTCCAATTAGTTGCTAATTAAAATTTCCAAAATGTTCTCTGCAACCTCGGTCCCATTAGAAGGAAACACAGAAGAATTCGGCTGCTCGGGTCATTTCAGAACGGGTCAGCTTTGCAGGTACGAAATGTTCTCCAAACACCATTCCTTCCAGAGAAAATCACCTACTACACCGTCCCCATCAAACACTCCCAGGACAGGTACAGCACGGGGTTAGATACAGAGTAAAGCTCCCTCTACACCGTCCCCATCAAACACTCCCAGGACAGGTACAGCACGGGGTTAGATACAGAGTAAATCTCCCTCTACACTGTCCTCATCAAACACTCCCAGGACAGGTACAGCACAGGGTTAGATACAGAGTAAATCTCCCTCTACACTGTCCCCATCAAACACTCCCAGGGCAGGTACAGCACGGGGTTAGATACAGAGTAAAGCTCTCTCTACACTGTCCCCATCAAACACTCCCAGGACAGGTACAGCACGGGGTTAGATACAGAGTAAAGAACCCTCTACACTGTCCCCATCAAACACTCCCAGGGCAGGTACAGCACGGGGTTAGATACAGAGTAAAGTTCCCTCTACACTGTCCCCATCAAACACTCCCAGGACAGGTACAGCACGGGGTTAGATACAGAGTAAATCTCCCTCTACACTGTCCCCAACAAACACTCCCAGGACAGGTACAGCACAGGGTTAGATACAGAGTAAATCTCCCTCTACACTGCCCCCATCAAACACTCCCAGGACAGGTACAGCACGGGGTTAGATACAGAGTAAATCTCCCTCTACACTCTCCCCATCAAACACTCCCAGGACAGGTACAGCACGGGGTTAGATACAGAGTAAAGCTACTTCTACACTGTCCCCATCAAACACTCCCAGGGCAGGTACAGCACGGGGTTAGATACAGAGTAAACCTCCCTCTACACCGTCCCCATCAAACACTCCCAGGGCAGGTACAGCACGGGGTTAGATACAGAGTAAATCTCCCTCTACACTGTTCCCATCAAACACTTCCAGGGCAGGTACAGCACGGGGTTAGATACAGAGTAAATCTCCCTCTACACTGTCCCCATCAAACACTCCCAGGACAGGTACAGCACGGGGTTAGATACAGAGTAAATCTCCCTCTACACTGTCCCCATCAAACACTCCAGGACAGGTACAGCACGGGGTTAGATACAGAGTAAAGCTCCCTCTACACTGTCCCCATCAAACACTCCCAGGACAGGTACAGCACGGGGTTAGATACAGAGTAAAGTTCCCTCTACACTGTCCCCATCAAACACTCCCAGGACAGGTACAGCACGGGGTTAGATACAGAGTAAAGCTCCCTCTACACTGTCCCCATCAAAAACTACCTGGACAGGTTCAGCAGGGGTTAGATACAGAGTAAATCTCCCTCTACACTGTCCCCATCAAACACTCCCAGGACAGGTACAGCACGGGGTTAGATACAGAGTAAAGCTCCCTCTACACTGTCCCCATCAAACACTCCCAGGACAGGTACAGCACGGGGTTAGATACAGAGTAAAGCTCCCTCTACACTGTCCCCATCAAACACTCCCAGGACAGGTACAGCACGGGGTTAGATACAGAGTAAATCTCCCTCTACACTGTCCCCATCAAACACTCCCAGGACAGGTACAGCACGGGGTTAGATACAGAGTAAAATCCCCTCTACACTGTCCCCATCAAACACTCCCAGGGCAGGTACAGCACAGGGTTAGATACAGAGTAAAGCTCCCTCTACACCATCCCCATCAAACACTCCCAGGACAGGTACAGCACAGGGTTAGATACAGAGTAAACCTCCCTCTACACCATCCCCATCAAACACTCCCAGGACAGGTACAGCACAGGGTTAGATACAGAGTAAATCTCGCTCTACACTGTCCCCATCAAACACTCCCAGGACAGGTACAGCACGGGGTTAGATACAGAGTAAAGCTCCTCTACACCGTCCCCATCAAACACTCCCAGGACAGGTACAGCACGGGGTTAGATACAGAGTAAAGCTCCCTCTACACTGTTCCCATCAAACACTCCCAGGGCAGGTACAGCACGGGGTTAGATACAGAGTAAATCTCCCTCTACACTGTTCCCATCAAACACTCCCAGGGCAGGTACAGCACGGGGTTAGATACAGAGTAAATCTCCCTCTACACTGTTCCCATCAAACACTCCCAGGGCAGGTACAGCACGGGGTTAGATACAGAGTAAATCTCCCTCTACACCGTCCCCATCAAACACTCTCAGGACAGGTACAGCACGGGGTTAGATACAGAGTAAACCTCCCTCTACACTGTCCCCATCAAACACTCCCAGGACAGGTACAGCACGGGGTTAGATACAGAGTAAAGCTCCCTCTACACTGTCCCCATCAAACACTCCCAGGACAGGTACAGCAAGGGGTTAGATACAGAGTAAATCTCCCTCTACACTGCCCCCATCAAACACTCCCAGGACAGGTACAGCACGGGGTTAGATACAGAGTAAAGCTCCCTCTACACTGTCCCCATCAAACACTCCCAGGGCTGGTACAGCACGGGGTTAGATACAGAGTAAATCTCCCTCTACACCGTCCCCATCAAACACTCCCAGGACAGGTACAGCACGGGGTTAGTTACAGAGTAAATCTCCCTCTACACTGTCCCCATCAAACACTCCCAGGACAGGTACAGCACAGGGTTAGATACAGAGAAAATCTCCCTCTACACTGTCTCCATCAAACACTCCCAGGGGCAGGTACAGCACAGGGTTAGATACAGAGTAAAGTTCCCTCTACACTGTCCCCATCAAACACTCCCAGGACAGGTACAGCACAGGGTTAGATACAGAGTAAAGTTCCCTCTACACTGTCCCCATCAAACACTCCCAGGACAGGTACAGCACAGGGTTAGATACAGAGTAAACCTCCCTCTACACCATCCCCATCAAACACTCCCAGGGCAGGTACAGCACGGGGTTAGATACAGAGTAAATCTCCCTCTACACCGTCCCCATCAAACACTCTCAGGACAGGTACAGCACGGGGTTAGATACAGAGTAAATCTCCCTCTACACCTTCCCCATCAAACACTCCCAGGACAGGTACAGCACGGGGTTAGATACAGAGTAAATCTCCCTCTACACCGTCCCCATCAAACACTCCCAGGACAGGTACAGCACGGGGTTAGATACAGAGTAAATCTCCCTCTACACTGTCCCCATCAAACACTCCCAGGACAGGTACAGCACGGGGTTAGATACAGAGTAAAGCTCCCTCTACACTGTCCCCATCAAACACTCCCAGGACAGGTACAGCACGGGGTTACATACAGAGTAAAGCTCCCTGTACACTGTCCCCATCAAACACTCCCAGGACAGGTACAGCACGGGGTTAGATACAGAGTAAATCTCCCTCTACACTGTCCCCATCAAACACTCCCAGGGCAGGTACAGCACAGGGTTAGATACAGAGTAAAACTCCCTCTACACTGTCCCCATCAAACACTCCCGGGACAGGTACAGCACGGGGTTAGATACAGAGTAAACCTCCCTCTACACCGTCCCCATCAAACACTCCCGGGACAGGTACAGCACGGGGTTAGATACAGAGTAAAGCTCCCTCTACATTGTCCCCATCAAACACTCCCAGGACAGGTACAGCACGGGGTTAGATACAGAGTAAAGCTCCCTCTACACTGTCCCCATCAAACACTTCCAGGACAGGTACAGCACGGGGTTAGATACAGAGTAAAGATCCCTCTACACTGTCCCCATCAAACACTCCCAGGGCTGGTACAGCATGGGGTTAGATACAGAGTAAATCTCCCTCTACACCGTCCCCATCAAACACTCCCAGGACAGGTACAGCACGGGGTTAGTTACAGAGTAAATCTCCCTCTACACTGTCCCCATCAAACACTCCCAGGACAGGTACAGCACGGGGTTACATACAGAGTAAAGCTCCCTGTACACTGTCCTCATCAAACACTCCCAGGACAGGTACAGCACGGAGTTAGATACAAAGTAAATCTCCCTCTACACTGTTCCCATCAAACACTCCCAGGACAGGTACAGCATGGAGTTAGATACAGAGTAAATCTCCCTCTACACTGTTCCCATCAAACATTCCCAGGACAGGTACAGCATGGGGTTAGGTAGCGAGCATCAGTATACGGGTGGCTGTGGGGGTACAGGTGTTGTAGGGGCAGGTGCAGAGAAGCTGCTGGGGTTGGGATGGGTGGCAGGGGTGTTGTGGTGGCAGGGGTAGGGGTGCTGGCAGAGAGCAGGTGTTGAGATGGGGCCAGGGGTGACAGCCAGGGTCAGCGTGTTCAGGGAGGTGGTGATTGTGGTCGTGCTCAGTGCCTGGGACAATGTGTCTCACTGAGCGAGTCAGCAGTGGAGTGTGTATTAGCAGAAGGTTGGGGAATATTGCGGAGTTTGGATAGAGTGATAGCTTCCTGTGACATCAGTCTGTGGATTGGAATCATGAAGTTTACTTTGTGCAACAGCGAGACACAAGATGCTGGGGATGTGAAAGGAGACTTAGTCAAAAGAAAAGAGCTGCCTATGCTCAGTTATTGACTATATCCAGGATAGAGGGTGATAGATCTTCCAATGCTGAGGGAATTAATGGATAAAGGTTTGTGCAAGATGAGGTAGAATGTCAGCTGTAATTTCACAAATGGAGGAGGAATGAAGAACCCAATTGTTGAGAAAGGAACTGTACCCCAGGCTGATCCGGTGCCTATGGAACTGTACCTCAGGCTGATCCGGTGCCTATGGAACTGTACTCCAGGCTGATCCGGTGCCTATGGAACTGTACCCCAGGCTGATCCGGTGCCTATGGAACTGTACTCCAGGCTGATCCGGTGCCTATGGAACTGTACCCCAGGCTGATCCGGTGCCTATGGAACTGTACCCCAGCCTGAGCTGGTGTCTATGGAACTGTACCCCAGGCTGATCCGGTGCCTTATTGGAACCTGTAACCCCAGCCTGAGCTGGTGTCTATGGAACTGTACCCCAGGCTGATCCGGTGCCTATGGAACTGTACCCCAGGCTGATCCGGTGCCTATGGAACTGTACCCCAGGCTGATCCGGTGCCTATGGAACTGTACCCCAGGCTGATCCGGTGCCTATGGAACTGTACCCCAGGCTGATCCGGTGCCTATGGAACTGTACCCCAGGCTGAGCTGGTGCCTATGGAACTGTACCCCAGGCTGAGCTGGTGCCTATGGAACTGTACCCCAGGCTGAGCTGGTGCCTATGGAACTGTACCCCAGGCTGATCCGGTGCCTATGGAACTGTACCCCAGGCTGATCCGGTGCCTATGGAACTGTACCCCAGGCTGATCCGATGCCTATGGAACTGTACCCCAGGCTGATCCAGTGCCTATGGAACTGTAACCCAGGCTGAGCTGGTGCCTATGGAACTGTACCCCAGGCTGAGCTGGTGCCTATGGAACTGTACCCCAGGCTGAGCTGGTGCCTATGGAACTGTACCCCAGACTGATCCAGTGCCTATGGAACTGTACCCCAGCCTGAGCTGGTGTCTATGGAACTGTACCCCAGGCTGATCTGGTGCCTATGGAACTGTACCCCAGCCTGAGCTGGTGTCTATGGAACTGTACCCCAGCCTGAGCTGGTGCCTATGGAACTGTACCCCAGGCTGATCCGGTGCCTATGGAACTGTACCCCAGTGTCACTTGTCAGCCCAAGCCTGGATATTGTCCAGGTCTTGCTGCATTTGGACATGGACTGCTTCAGTATCTGAGGAGTTGCGAATGGTGCTGAACATTGTGCAATCATCAGCGAACATCCCCACTTCTGACCTTATGATGGAAGGAAGGTGATTGATGAAGCAGCTGAAGATGGTTGGGCCGAGGACACTACCCTGAGGAACTCCTGCAGTGATGTCCTGGAGCTGAGATGACTGACCTCCAACAACCACAACCACCTTCCTTTGTGCTAGGTATGACTCCAACCAGTGGAGAGTTTTCCCCCTGATTCCCATTGACTCCAGTTTTGTGAGGGCTCCTTGATGTCACACTCGGTCAAATGCTGCCTCAATGTCAAGGGCAGTCATTCTCACCTCACCTCAGGAGTTCAGCTCTTTTGTACATGTTTGAACCAAGGCTGTAATGAGGTCAGGAGCTGAGTGACCCTGGCAAATCCAAACTGGGTGTCAGTGAGCAGGTTATTGCTGAGTAAGTGCTGCTTGATAGCACTGTTGATGACCCCTTCTATTATTTTACTGATGATGGAGAGTAGACTGATGGGGCAGTAATTGGCCAGGTCGGATTTGTTCTGCTTTTTGTGTACAGGACATACCTGGGCAATTTTCCACATAGCCAGGTAGATGCCAGTGTTGTAGCTGTACTGGAACAGCTTGGCTAGGGGCACAGCAAGTTCTGGAGTACAAGTCTTCAGTAGTATTGCTGGAATATTGTCACAGCCCATAGCCTTTACAGTATCCAGTGCCTTCAGCCGTTTACTGAAATCGCATGGAGTTGCTGTAAAACTGTACCCTAGTGAGAGTCCGCATGTGTGGAAATGTACCCCAGTGAGAGTCAGTGTGTGTGGAACTGTACCCCAGTGAGAGTCAGTGTGTGTGGAACTGTACCCCAGTGAGAGTCAGTGTGTGTGGGACCCGTACCCCAGTGAGAGTCAGTGTGTGTGGGACCATACCCCAGTGAGAGTCAGTGTGTGTGGGACTGTACCCCAGTGAGAGTCAGTGTGTGTGGGACTGTACCCCAGTGAGAGTCATGTGTTTGGAACTGTACCTCAGTGAGAGTCAGTGTGTGTGGGACCCGTACCCCAGTGAGAGTCAGTGTGTGGGACTGTACCCCAGTGAGAGTCAGTGTGTGTGGGACTGTACCCCAGTGAGAGTCAGTGTGTGTGGAACTGTACCCCAGTGAGAGTCAGTGTGTGTGGGACTGTACCCCAGTGAGAGTCAGTGTGTGTGGGACTGTACCCCAGTGAGAGTCAGTGTTTGTGGAACTGTAGCCCCTTGAAAGTCAAAGTGTGTGGGACTGTGGCCTTGCTCTTTGTTAAAGCAATTCACTTATTCCACTCTCCCTCGTTTTTCTTATACACTCCACATGTTCTCTCTTCATGTCATTGTCCAATGCTCTTTTGAAAGTCATGACTGAAACTGAGTCCAATTCATTCATTCCTTCCGATTCTTCCCATTCATTGTGTAAAGCTGTTTTTCCTCATTTTCCTTTTGCTCTTCACTTTAATCCTGTTCCCTATGGAATCCAGTCTTTTGTCAATGTCAACACATTCTCTCTCTCTACTCTGACCATGTTCCTGTGGGTTCTGAACAATCCCATCTCTAGGTCTTTTTGAGGGGACCAGTCCCAGTTTCTTTGATCCGTCTATGGAATTGAAGTTCCTTATCCCTAGAACCATTCTTATGAATCTTTTCTGCTCACTTTCTAATGTCTTCACATCCTCCCTAAAATGTGCTGCCTGGAGTTGGACACATGATCCTAGCTGAGGCTGCGTTGGTGTGTTAGGTTCACTGTAACTTCCTCACTGTTGCACACTATGCGATGTCTTCGTGGTATAATCACCGGGCTAGTAATCCAGGGACCCAGGGTAATGGGACCTGGGTTCAAATCTCACCACAGCAGATGGTAGCATTTGAATTCAATATTGAAACCATTGACGACTGTCATAAAAATGCCCTTAGGGACAGATATCAGCTGTCCTGGTCTGGCCTACATGTAACTCCAGACCCACAGCAATGTGGTTGACTCTTAACTGCCCCCTGAACTGGCCTAGCAAACCACTGTATCAAACTGCTAAAAAGTCTCAAATGAATAAACCAGACCACTTGGCACTGGAACAAGCACAGCAAACTCAGCCCTGTCTTCCCAGCAAAGTCCTCATCCACTTGTCAACCATCAGCCTGACATTGTCATCCTCACAGAATCATACCTTACCGACAATCTCCCAGACACCACCATCACCGTCCTTGGGTATGTCCTGTCCCATCGGCAGGACAGGCACAGCAGAGGTGGGGGCACAGTGGTATACAGTCAGGAGGGACTTGCCCTCTCTCATTGATTCTATGAAGTCTCATAGTATCAAATCAAACAGTGCAAGGGAATCTCCCACTGATTACCACGTACACCCAGTTTGGATTTGCCAGTGTCACTCAGCTCCTGGTCCCATTACAGCCTTGGTTCAAACATGTACAAAAGAGCTGAACTCCCGAGGTGAGGTGAGAGTGACTGCCCTTGACGTCAAGGCTGCATTTGACCGAGTGTGGCATCAAGGAGCCCTGGCAAAACTGGAGTCAATGGGAATCAGAGGAAAACTATCTGCTGGTTGGAGTCATACCTAGCACAAAGGAAGATGGTTGTGGTTGTTGGAGGTCAGTCATCTCAGCTCCAGGACATCGCTGCAGGAGTTCCTCAGGGTAGTGTCCTCGGCTCAACCATCTTCAGCTGCTTCATCAATGACCTTCCTCCTTCCATCATAAGGTCAGAAGTGGGGATGGTCACTGATGATTGCACAATGTTCAGCACCATTCGCAGCTCCTCAGATACTGAAGCAGTCCATGTCCAAATGCAGCAAGACCTGGACAATATCCAGGTTTGGGCTGACAAGTGGCAAGTAACATTTGCACCACACAAGTGCCAGGCAATGACCATCTCCAACAAGACAGGATCTAACCAGCGCCCCTTGACATTCAATGGCATTACCATCACTGAATCCCCCACTCTCAACATCCTGGGGGTTACCATTGACCAGAAACTGAACTGGACTAGCCATATAAATACTGTGGCTACAAGAGCAGGTCAGAGGTTAGGAATTCTGCAGTGAGTAACTCACCTCCTGACTCCCCAAAGCCTGTCCACCATCTACAAGGCACAAGTCAGGAGTGTAATGGAAACTCCCCACTTAGCTGGATGAGTGCAGCTCCCACAACACTCAAGAAGCTTGATACCATCTAGGACAAAGCAGCCCGCTTGATTGGCACCATTCACAAACATTCACTCGCTCCACCACCAATGCACATAGCAGCAGTGTGTACCATCTACAAGATGCACGTCAGGAATTCACTAAGGCTCCTTCGACAGCACCTTCCAAACCCACAACCACTACCACATAGAAGGACAAGGGCAGCAGATACATGGGAACACCACCACCTGGAAGTTCTCCTCCAAATCACTCACCATCCTGACTTGGAAATATATCGCCATTCCTTCACTGTCACTGGGACAAAATCCTGGAACTCCCTCCCTAACAGCACAGTGGGTATACCTACACCACATGGACTGCAATGGGTCAAGAAGGCAGCTCAACATCACCTTCTCAAGGGCAATTAGGGATGGGCAATAAATGCTGGCCCAGCCAGCGATGCCCACATCCCATGAATTAATTTTTTTTAAATCCACAATATTTCCAAGTTTCATGCCATCCACAGTTTTGAAATTGTGCCCTGTGCATTCAAGTCTAAGTCATTGAAAAATGAAGAAATGCAGTGGTCCCAACACCAGCCCCTGGGAAATCCCACAATGTATTTTCCTCCCGTTCAAAAAAGAACTCTTCACCGCAGGACCATGTTTCCTGTCACTCTGCCAATTCAAATCCTCACTGTTACTGTCCCTTTTATTCCATGGGCTTCAAATGTTCCCATAAGTCTGTTGGGTGGCACTGTATCAAAAGCCTTTTGGAAGCCCGTATACACCACATCAACAGCATTGCCCTCATCAACCCTCCCTCTTATGTCTTCAGAGAACTCCAGCAAGTTAATTATACAAGATTTCCTATCTTTCCTGAAGACCCTGTACTCAGGAATATTGGATAGCCGGTCCTGTCCTTTTATCAGCATGGTCTTTTACTGCTGCAACATCATTTCTCTCTGTGACTGCCTGTGCCTGCAGCTCCCTCCCAAATATTACTTACCACATTCTGCACAGTCACATAAATGTTCAATAAATCTAAATTAAACCTTCTTAATCTGACTCCACCTAACACCTTACCATTCCTTACTCTAGCGCCATATGTCTCCCAATGCTTTGTGCACTTTGCTGCTTCTCCATTATTAACAGCTGGATACCATTTCTCTGCCATGGGTAGTATCTCCTACTGTGGTATCAGTTCCATAGGAATCTAGCCTCTGGGTAGGGTATTTATCCAAAAGGGGTCCATCCCGTCCTAATAAGGAATACAGGGAGAGGGCAGTAAAGTGAAGTTGAGGCAGATGGTCAGCTATGATTGGATTGAATGTGGAGCAGGCTTGATGGGCCAAATGGTCTCGTCCAGCTCCTATTTCTGATGCTCTTGCCTGTCATTGTTGTTCAGATGTATAACTGAGTTTTTTGTTGGATGGGAAACATTGTGATATTTTCTAGGCTCCTTCCCAGCCCAAAGGCATTGAGAGTAATTCTGGGCCCTTACCCCTGCATCCAGCCCCAGGCTGCGACCATCCACACAGCCCTGGCCTGGCTGGAACCTGCTACTGGAAGGTGGATGTGTTCCTTTCAGCAGCTTTTGTGGAGATTAAACCTGGATTTGCCACTGGGCTTGTGGGAACAATGAGTTTTTAATTGATCATTTCCTAACACTCTGAACTTGCATTTCTAAATGTCAGGGTGCTGTGCTGCAGATGCGTAAATGTCAGAGCGCTGTGCTGCAGATGTGTAAATGTCAGAGCGCTGTGCTGCAGATGTGTAAATGTCAGAGCCCTGTGCTGCAGATGTGTAAATGTCAGAGCGCTGTGCTGCGGAGGTGTAAATATCAGGGCGCTGTGCTGCAGAGGTGTAAATGTCAGAGCGCTGTGCTACAGATGTGTAAATGTCAGAGCGCAGTGCTGTAGATGTGTAAATGTCAGGGCGCTGTGCTGCAGAGGTGTAAATGTCAGAGCGCTGTGCTACGGATGTGTAAATGTCAGAGCGCTGTGCTGCAGATGTGTAAATGTCAGAGCGCTGTGCTGCAGAGGTGTAAATGTCAGGGCGCTGTGCTGCAGATGTGTAAATGTCAGAGCGCTGTGCTACAGGTGTGTAAATGTCAGAGCGCTGTGCTGCAGGTGTGTAAATGTCAGAGCGCTGTGCTTCAGATGTGTAAATGTCAGAGCGCTGTGCTGCAGAGTGTAAATGTCAGGGTGCTGTGCTACAGAGGTGTAAATGTCAGAACGCTGTGCTACAGAGATGTAAATGTCAGTGCGCTGTGCAACAGATGTGTAAATGTCAGAGCGCTGTGCTGCGGAGTTGTAAATGTCAGAGCGCTGTGCTGCAGATGTGTAAATTTCAGAGCGCTGTGCTGCAGAGGTGTAAATGTCAGAGCGCTGTGCTGCAGATGTGTAAATGTCAGAGCGCTGTGCTGCAGAGGTGTAAATGTCAGGGCGCTGTGCTGCAGATGTGTAAATGTCAGAGCGCTGTGCTACAGGTGTGTAAATGTCAGAGCGCTGTGCTGCAGGTGTGTAAATGTCAGAGCGCTGTGCTTCAGATGTGTAAATGTCAGAGCGCTGTGCTGCAGAGTGTAAATGTCAGGGTGCTGTGCTACAGAGGTGTAAATGTCAGAACGCTGTGCTACAGAGATGTAAATGTCAGTGCGCTGTGCAACAGATGTGTAAATGTCAGAGCGCTGTGCTGCGGAGTTGTAAATGTCAGAGCGCTGTGCTGCGGAGTTGTAAATGTCAGAGCGCTGTGCTGCGGAGTTGTAAATGTCAGAGCGCTGTGCTGCAGATGTGTAAATGTCAGAGCGCTGTGCTACAGAGGTGTAAATGTCAGAGCGCTGTGCTGCAGATGTGTAAATGTCAGGGCGCTGTGCTAAAGAGTTGTAAATGTCAGCGCTGTGCTACAGATGTGTAAATGTCAGAGCGCTGTGCTACAGGTGTGTAAATGTCAGAGCGCTGTGCTACAGGTGTGTAAATGTCAGGGCGCTGTGCTGCAGATGTGTAAATGTCAGGGCGCTGTACTAAAGAGATGTAAATGTCAGAGCGCTGTGCTGCAGATGTGTAAATGTCAGGGCGCTGTACTAAAGAGATGTAAATGTCAGAGCGCTGTGCTACAGATGAGTAAATGTCAGGGTGCTGTGCTACAGAAGTGTAAATGTCAGGGCGCTGTGCTGCAGATGTGTAAATGTCAGGGCGCTGTGCTGCAGATGTGTAAATGTCAGGGCGCTGTGCTGCAGATGTGTAAATGTCAGGGCGCTGTGCTACAGATGTGTAAATGTCAGGGCGCTGTGCTGCAGATGTGTAAATGTCAGGGCGCTGTACTAAAGAGATGTTAATGTCAGAGTGCTGTGCTACAGATGTGTAAATGTCAGAGTGCTGTGCTGCAGATGTGTAAATGTCAGGGTGCTGTGCTACAGAGGTGTACATGTCAGGGCGTTGTGCTACAGATGTGTAAATGTCAGAGCGCTGTGCTACAAAGGTGTAAATATAAGGGCACTGTGCTGCAGAGGTGTAAATGTCAGAGCGCTGTGCTGCAGATGTGTAAATGTCAGAGCGCTGTGCTACAGAGTTTTAAATGTCAGAGCGCTGTGCTGCAGAGGTGTAAATGTCAGAGCGCTGTGCTGCAGAGGTGTAAATGTCAGAGCGCTGTGCTGCAGATGTGTAAATGTCAGAGCGCTGTGCTGCAGATGTGTAAATGTCAGAGCGCTGTGCTGCAGATGTGTAAATGTCAGAGCGCTGTGCTGCAGATGTGTAAATGTCAGAGCGCTGTGCTGCAGATGTGTAAATGTCAGAGCGCTGTGCTGCAGATGTGTAAATGTCAGAGCGCTGTGCTGCAGATGTGTAAATGTCAGAGCGCTTTGCTGCAGATGTGTAAATGTCAGAGCGATGTGCTACAGATGTGTAAATGTCAGAGCACTGTGCTTCAGATGTGTCAATGCCAGCACGTTGTGCTACAGAGGTGTAAATGTCAGAGCGTTGTGCTACAAAGGTGTAAATGTCAGGGCGCTGTGCTGCAGATGTGTAAATGTCAGGGCGCTGTGCTGCAGATGTGTCAATGTCAGAGCGCTGTGCTACAGAAATGTAAATGTCAGAGTGCTGTGCTACAGAGGTGTAAATGTCAGAGCGCTGTGCTGCAGATGGGTAAATGTCAGAGCGCTATGCTGCAGAGGTCTAAATGTCAGAGCGCTGTGCTACAGATGTGTAAATGTCAGAGCGCTGTGCTGCAGATGTGTAAATGTCAGAGCGCTGTGCTGCAGATGTGTAAATGTCAGGCTGCTGTGCTGCAGATGTGTAAATGAGAGAGCGCTGGGCTACAGAGATGTAAATGTCAGAGCGCTGTGCAACAGATGTGTAAATGGCAGGGTGCTGTACTAAAGAGATGTTAATGTCAGAGCGCTGTGCTGCAGATGTGTAAATGTCAGAGTGCTGTGCTGCAGATGTGTAAATGTCAGGGTGCTGTGCTACAGAGGTGTAAATGTCAGGGCGTTGTGCTACAGATGTGTAAATGTCAGAGCGCTGTGCTACAAAGGTGTAAATATAAGGGCACTGTGCTGCAGAGGTGTAAATGTCAGAGCGCTGTGCTGCAGATGTGTAAATGTCAGAGCGCTGTGCTACAGAGTTTTAAATGTCAGAGCGCTGTGCTGCAGAGGTGTAAATGTCAGAGCGCTGTGCTGCAGAGGTGTAAATGTCAGAGCGCTGTGCTGCAGATGTGTAAATGTCAGAGCGCTGTGCTGCAGATGTGTAAATGTCAGAGCGCTGTGCTGCAGATGTGTAAATGTCAGAGCGCTTTGCTGCAGATGTGTAAATGTCAGAGCGATGTGCTACAGATGTGTAAATGTCAGAGCACTGTGCTTCAGATGTGTCAATGCCAGCACGTTGTGCTACAGAGGTGTAAATGTCAGAGCGTTGTGCTACAAAGGTGTAAATGTCAGGGCGCTGTGCTGCAGATGTGTAAATGTCAGGGCGCTGTGCTGCAGATGTGTCAATGTCAGAGCGCTGTGCTACAGAAATGTAAATGTCAGAGTGCTGTGCTACAGAGGTGTAAATGTCAGAGCGCTGTGCTGCAGATGGGTAAATGTCAGAGCGCTATGCTGCAAAGGTCTAAATGTCAGAGCGCTGTGCTACAGATGTGTAAATGTCAGAGCGCTGTGCTGCAGATGTGTAAATGTCAGAGCGCTGTGCTGCAGATGTGTAAATGTCAGGCTGCTGTGCTGCAGATGTGTAAATGAGAGAGCGCTGGGCTACAGAGATGTAAATGTCAGAGCGCTGTGCAACAGATGTGTAAATGGCAGGGTGCTGTACTAAAGAGATGTTAATGTCAGAGCGCTGTGCTGCAGATGTGTAAATGTCAGGGTGCTGTGCTACAGATGTGTAAATGTCAGGGTGCTGTGATACAGAGGTGTAAATGTCAGGGCGCTGTGCTACAGATGTGTAAATGTCAGAGCGCTGTGCTACAAAGGTGTAAATATAAGGGCACTGTGCTGCAGAGGTGTAAATGTCAGAGCGCTGTGCTGCAGATGTGTAAATGTCAGAGCGCTGTGCTACAGAGTTTTAAATGTCAGAGCGCTGTGCTGCAGAGGTGTAAATGTCAGAGCGCTGTGCTGCAGATGTGTAAATGTCAGAGCGCTGTGCTGCAGATGTGTAAATGTCAGAGCGCTGTGCTGCAGATGTGTAAATGTCAGAGCGCTGTGCTGCAGATGTGTAAATGTCAGAGCGCTTTGCTGCAGATGTGTAAATGTCAGAGCGATGTGCTACAGATGTGTAAATGTCAGAGCACTGTGCTTCAGATGTGTCAATGCCAGCACGTTGTGCTACAGATGTGTAAATGTCAGAGCGTTGTGCTACAGAGGTGTAAATGTCAGGGCGCTGTGCTGCAGATGTGTAAATGTCAGGGCGCTGTGCTGCAGATGTGTCAATGTCAGGGCGCTGTGCTAAAGAGTTGTAAATGTCAGCGCTGTGCTACAGATGTGTAAATGTCAGGGTGCTGTGCTACAGAGGTGTAAATATCAGAGCCCTGTGCTGAGGAGGTGTAAATGTCAGAACGCTGTGCTGCAGATATGTAAATGTCAGAGCGCTGTGCAACATATGTGTAAATGTCAGAGCGCTGTGCTACAGAGGTGTAAATGTCGGAGCGCTGTGCTACAGATGTGTAAATGTCAGAGCGCTGTGCTACAGAGGTGTAAATGTCAGAGCGCTGTGCTACAGAGGTGTAAATGTCAGGGCGCTGTGCTACAGAGGTGTAAATGTCAGGGTGCCTTGCTACAGAGGTGTAAATGTCAGCGTGCTGTGCTACAGAGGTGTAAATGTCAGAGCGCTGTGCTACAGATGTGTAAATGTCAGGGCGCTGTGCTACAGAGATGTAAATGTCAGGGTGCTGTGCTACAGATGTGTAAATGTCAGAGCGCTGTGCTGCAGAAATGTAAATGTCAGAGTGCTGTGCTACAGAGGTGTAAATGTCAGAGCGCTGTGCTGCAGATGTGTAAATGTCAGAGCGCTATGCTGCAGATGTGTAAATGTCAGAGCGCTGTGCTGCAGATGTGTAAATGTCAGAGCGCTGTGCTGCAGATGTGTAAATGTAAGCGCGCTGTGCTACAGATGTTTTAATGTCAGGATGCTGTGCTACAGAGGTGTAAATGTCAGGGTGTTGTGCGACAGATGTGTAAATGTCAGAGCGCTGTGCTACAGATGTGTAAATTTCAGGGTGCTGTGCTACAGATGAGTAAATGTCAGAGCGCGGTGCTACAGATGTGTAAATATCAGGGCGCTGTACAGCAGATGTGTAGATGTCAGAGCGCTGTGCTGCAGATGTGTAAATATCAGAGCACTGTACAACAGATGTGTAAATGCCAGAGGGCTGTGCTGCATATGTGTAAATTTCAGAGCACTTTGCTCCAGATGTGTAAATGTCTGAGCGCTGTGCTGCAGAGGTGTAAATGTCAGAGTACTGTTCTACAGAGGTGTTAATGTCAGGATGCTGTGCTACAGATGTGTAAATGTCAGGGCACTGTGCTGCAGAGGTGTAAATGTCAGAGCGCTGTGCTACAGAGGTATAAATGTCAGAGCGCTGTGCTACAGAGGTGTAAATGTCAGAGCGCTGTGCTGCAGATGTGTAAATGTCAGAGCGCTGTGCTGCAGAGATGTAAATGTCAGGGTGCTGTGCTGCGGAGGTGTAAATGTCAGAGCCCTGTGCTGCAGATGTGTAAATGTCAGAGCGCTGTGCTACAGAGTTTTAAATGTCGGAAGGCTGTGCTACAGATATATAAATGTCGGAGCGCTGTACTACAGATGTGCAAATGTCAGAGCGTGTGCTACAGATGTGTAAATGTCAGAGCGCTGTGCTAGAGAGGAGTAAATGTCAGAGCGCTGTGCTACAGATGTGTAAATGTCAGAGTGCTGTGCTGCAGATGTTTAAATGTCAGAGCGCTGTGCTGCAGATGTTTAAATGTCAGAGCGCTGTGCTGCACTTGTGTAAATGTCAGTGCGCTGTGCTACAGAGGTGTAAATGTCAGTGCGCTGTGCTGCAGATGTGTAAATGTCAGTGCGCTGTGCTGCAGATGTGTAAATGTCAGTGCGCTGTGCTGCAGATGTGTAAATGTCAGAGCGCTGTGCTACCGATGTGTAAATGTCAGAGTGCTGTGCTACAGGTGTTTAAATGTCAGAGTGCTGTGCTGAAGATGTATAAATGCCAGAGCGCTGTCCTGCAGATGTGTAAATGTCAGAGCGATGTGCTGCAGAGGTGTAAATGTCAGGCCGCTGTGCTACAGAGGTGTAAATATCAGAGCGCTGTGCTACAGAGGTGTAAATGTCAGAGTGCTGTGCTGCAGATGTGTAAATGTCAGAGTGCTGTGCTGCAGATGTGTAAATGTCAGGGTGCTGTGCTGCAGATGTGTAAATATCAGAGCGCTGTGCTGCAGATGTGTAAATGTCAGAGCGCTGTGCTGCGGAGGTGTAAATGTCAGGATGCTGTGATACAGAGGTGTAAATGTCAGGGCGCTGTGCTGCAGAGGTGTAAACGTCAGAGCGCTGTTCTACAGACGTGTTAATGTCAGGGCGCTGTGCTACAGATGTGTAAATGTCAGAGCGCTGTGCTACAGATGTGTAAATGTCAGAGCGCTGTGCTACAGATGTGTAAATGTCAGAGCGCTGTGCTGCAGATGTGTAAATGTCAGAGCGCTGTTCTACAGACGTGTTAATGTCAGGATGCTGTGCTACAGATGTGTAAATGTCAGAGCGCTGTGCTACAGAAGTGTGAATGTCAGAGCACTGTGCTGCAGAGGTGTAAATGTCAGAGCGCTGTGCTGCAGATGTGTAAATGTCAGAGCGCTGTGCTACAGATGTGTTAATGTCAGGATGCTGTGCTACAGAGGTGTAAATGTCAGGGCGTTGTGCTACAGATGTGTAAATGTCAGCGCTGTGCTACAGATGTGTAAATTTCAGGGTGCTGTGCTACAGATGTGTAAATGTCAGAGCGCTGTGCTACAGATGTGTAAATGTCAGAGCACTGTGCTACAGATGTGTAAATGTCAGAGCGCTGTGCTGCAGATGTGTAAATGTCAGAGCGCTGTGCTAGCAGATGTGGTAAATGTCAGGCGCTGTGCTGCAGATGTGTAAATGTCAGGGTGCTGTGCTTCAAAGGTGTAAATGTCAGAGCGCTGTGCTACAGAGGTGTAAATGTCAGGTTGCTGTGCTGCAGATGTGTAAATGTCAGAGCGCTGTGCTGCAGATGTGTAAATGTCAGAGCGCTGTGCTACAGATGTGTAAATGTCAGAGCGCTGTGCTACAGATGTGTAAATGTCAGAGCGCTGTGCTACAGAGGTGTAAATGTCAGGGTGCTGTGCTGCAGATGTGTAAATGTCAGAGCGCTGTGCTGCAGATGTGTAAATGTCAGAGTGCTGTGCTACAGATGTGTAAATGTCAGAGCGCTGTGCTACAGATGTGTAAATGTCAGGGTGCTGTGCTACAGATGTGTAAATGTCAGGGCGCTGTGCTACAGATGTGTAAATGTCAGAGCGCTGTGCTACAGATGTGTAAATGTCAGGGCGCTGTGCTACAGATGTGTAAATTACAGGGCATGTGCTACAGATGTGTAATTGTCAGAGCGCTGTGCTACAGATGTGTAAATGTCAGGGCGCTGTGCTACAGATGTGTAAATGTCAGGGTGCTGTGCAACAAATGTGTAAATGTCAGAGCGCTGTGCTGCAGATGTGTAAATGTCAGAGGCGCTGTGCTACAGATGTGTAAATGTCAGGAGCGCTGTGCTACAGATGTGTAAAGTCGGAGCGCTGTGCTGCAGATGTGTAAATGTCAGGGCGCTGTACTGCAGATGTGTAGATGTCAGAGCGCTGTGCTACAGATGTGTAAATTTCAGTGTGCTGTGCTACAGATGTGTAAATGTCAGAGCGCTGTGCTGCAGATGTGTAGATGTCAGAGCGCTGTGCTGCAGATGTGTAAATGTCAGAGCGCTGTGCTGCAGATGTGTAAATGTCAGAGCGCTGTGCTGCAGATGTGTAGATGTCAGAGCGCTGTGCTGCAGATGTGTAAATGTCAGAGCGCTGTGCTACAGATGTGTAAATGTCAGAACGCTGTGCTGCAGATGTGTAAATGTCAGAGCGCTGTGCTGCAGAAATGTAAATGTCAGAGCGCTGTGCTGCAGATGTGTAAATGTCAGAGCGCTGTGCTGCAGATGTGTAAATGTCAGAGCGCTGTGCTGCAGATGTGTAAATGTCAGGATGCTGTGCTACAGATGTGTAAATGTCAGAGCGCTGTGCTGCAGATGTGTAAATGTCAGAGCGCTGTGCTACAGATGTGTAAATGTCAGAGCGCTGTGCTGCAGATGTGTAAATGTCAGAGCGCTGTGCTACAGATGTGTAAATGTCAGAGCGCTGTGCTGCAGATGTGTAGATGTCAGAGCGCTGTGCTGCAGAGGTGTAAATGTCAGGCCGCTGTGCAACAGAGGTGTAAATATCAGAGCGTTGTGCTGCAGAGGTGTAAATGTCAGAGCCCTGTGCTACAGATGTGTAAATGTCAGAGCGCTGTGCTGCAGATTTGTAAATGTCAGAGCGCTGTGCTGCAGATGTGTAAATGTCAGAGCGCTGTGCAACAAATGTGTAAATGTCAGAGCGCTGTGCTGCAGATGTTTAAATGTCAGAGCGCTGCGCTACAGATGTGTAAATGTCAGAGCGCTGTGCTGCAGATGTGTAAATGTCAGAGCGCTGTGCTACAAATGTGTAAATGTCAGGCGCAGTGCTACAGAGGTGTAATGTCAGAGCGCTTGTGCTGACAGATGTGTAAATGTTCAGAGCGGCTGTGCTACAGATGTTTAAATGTCAGGGTGCTGTGCTAGCAGATGTGTAAATGTCAGAGCGCTGTGCTGCAGACTGTGTAAATGTCAGGGAGCGCTGTGCTACAGAGTGTAATGTCAGAGCGCTGTGCTAGCAGATGTGTAAATGTCAGAGCGCTGTGCTACAGATGTGTAAATGTCAGAGCGCTGTGCTGCAGATGTGTAAATGTCAGAGCGCTGTGCTGCAGATGTGTAAATGTCAGAGCGCTGTGCTGCAGATGTGTAAATGTCAGAGCGCTGTGCTACAAACGTGTAAATGTCAGGGCACTGTGCTGCAGATGTGTAAATGTCAGAGCGCTGTACTACAGATGTGTAAATGTCAGAACGCTGTGCTGCAGATGTGTAAATGTCAGAGCGCTGTACTGCAGATGTGTAGATGTCAGAGTGCTGTGCTGCAGATGTGTAAATGTCAGAGCGCTGTGCTGCAGATGTGTAAATGTCAGAGCGCTGTGCTGCAGATGTGTAAATGTCAGAGCGCTGTGCTGCAGATGTGTAAATGTCAGAGCGCTGTGCTGCAGATGTGTAAATGTCAGAGCGCTGTGCTGCAGATGTGTAAATGTCAGAGCGCTGTGCTACAGATGTGTAAATGTCAGAGCGCTGTGCTACAGGGGTGTAAATGTCAGGGCGCTGTGCTGCAGATGTGTAAATGTCAGTTTGCTGTGCTACAGATGTGTAAATGTCAGAGCGCTGTGCTACAAATGTGTAAATGTCGGAGCGCTGTGCTGCAGATGTGTAGATGTCAGAGCGCTGTGCTGCAGATGTGTAAATGTCAGAGCGCTGTGCTGCAGATGTGTAAATGTCAGAGCACTGTGCTGCAGATGTGTAAATGTCAGAGCGCTGTGCTACAAATGCGTAAATGTCAGAGCACTGTGCTACAGATGTGTAGATGTCAGAGCGCTGTGCTGCAGATGTGTAAATGTCAGAGCGCTGTGCTACAGATGTGTAGATGTCAGAGCGCTGTGCTGCAGATGTGTAAATGTCAGTGCGCTGTGCTGCAGATGTGTAAATGTCAGGGCACTGTGCTGCAGATGTGTAAATGTCAGAGCGCTGTGCTGCAGATGTGTAAATGTCAGAGCGCTGTGCTACAGATGTGTAAATGTCAGAGCGCTGTGCTGCAGATGTGTAAATGTCAGAGCGCTGTGCTACAGATGTGTAAATGTCAGAGCGCTGTGCTACAGAGGTGTAAATGTCAGAGCGCTGTGCTACAGATGTGTAAATGTCAGAGCGCTGTGCTACAGATGTGTAAATGTCAGAGCGCTGTGCTGCAGATGTGTAAATGTCAGGGCGCTGTGCTGCAGATGTGTAAATGTCAGAGCGCTGTGCTGCAGATGTGTAAATGTCAGATCGCTGTGCTGCAGATGTGTAGATGTCAGATCGCTGTGCAGCAGATCTGTAAATGTCAGGGCTCTGTGCTACAGATGTGTAAATGTCAGAGCGTTGTTCTACAGAGGTGTAAATGTCAGAGCGCTGTGCTGCAGATGTGTAAATGTCAGAGCGCTGTGCTGCAGATGTGTAAATGTCAGAGCGCTGTGCTGCAGATGTGTAAATGTCAGAGCGCTGTGCTGCAGATGTGTAAATGTCAGAGCGCTGTGCTACAAATGTGTAACTGTCAGGGCGCTGTGCTGCAGATGTGTAGATGTCAGAGCGCTGTGCTGCAGATGTGTAGATGTCAGAGCGCTGTGCTGCAGAGGTGTAAATGTCAGAGTGCTGTGCTGCAGATGTGTAGATGTCAGAGCGCTGTGCTGCAGATGTGTAAATGTCAGAGCGCTGTGCTACAGATGTGTAAATATCAGAGTGTTGTGCTACAGATGTGTAAATGTCAGAGCGCTGTGCTACAGATGTTTAAATGTCATGGTGCTGTGCTGCGGCGGTGTAAATGTCAGAGCGCTGTGCTGCAGATGTGTAAATTTCAGGCTGCTGTGCTACAGAGGTGTAAATGTCAGAGCGCTGTGCTGCAGATGTGTAAATGTCAGGGCGCTGTGCTGCAGATGTGTAGATGTCAGGGCGCTGTGCTACAGATGTGTAAATGTCAGTGCGCTGTGCTGCAGATGTGTAAATGTCAGGTGCGCTGTGCTGCAGATGTGTAAATGTCAGAGCGCTGTGCTACAGATGTGTAAATGTCAGAGCGCTGTGCTACAGATGTGTAAATGTCAGAGCGCTGTGCTGCAGATGTGTAAATGTCAGGAGCGCTGTGCTACAGATGTGTAAATGTCAGAGCGCTGTGCTGCAGATGTGTAAATGTCAGAGCGCTGTGCTGCAGATGTGTAAATGTCAGAGCGCTGTGCTACAGATGTGTAAATGTCAGGGCGCTGTGCTGCAGATGTGTAAATGTCAGGCCGCTGTGCTACAGAGGTGTAAATGTCAGAGCGTTGTGCTACAGATGTGTAAATGTCAGAGCGCTGTGCTGCAGATGTGTAAATGTCAGAGCGCTGTGCTGCAGAGGTGTAAATGTCAGAGCGCTGTGCTACAGATGTGTAAATGTCAGAGCGCTGTGCTACAGATGTGTAAATGTCAGAGCGCTGTGCTGCAGATGTGTAAATGTCAGAGCGCTGTGCTGCAGATGTGTAAATGTCAGGGCGCTGTGCTACAGAGGTGTAAATGTCAGGGCGCTGTGCTACAGAGGTGTAAATGTCAGAGCGTTGTGCTACAGAGGTGTAAATGTCAGAGCCCTGTGCTACAGATGTGTAAATGTCAGAGCACTGTACTACAGATGTGTCAATGTCAGAGCGCTGTGCTGCAGATGTGTAAATGTCAGAGCGCTGTGCTGCAGATGTGTAAATGTCAGAGCGCTGTGCTGCAGATGTGTAAATGTCAGAGCGCTGTGCTGCAGATGTGTAAATGTCAGGGTGCTGTGCTACAGGTGTGTAAATGTCATGGCGCTGTGCTACAAATGTGTAAATGTCAGAGCGCTTTGCTGCAGATGTGTAAATGTCAGTGGCGCTGTGCTACAGATGTGTAATGTCAGGAGTGCTGTGCTGCGGAGGTGTAAATGTCAGAGCGCTGTGCTACAAATGTGTAAATGTCAGGGCGCTGTGCTACAAATGAGTGGATGTCAGAGCGCTGTGCTGCAGATGTGTAAATGTCAGAGCGCTGTGCTGCAGAGGTGTAAATGTCAGAGCGCTGTGCTGCAGATGTGTAAATGTCAGAGCGCTGTGCTACAGATGTGTAAATGTCAGAGCGCTGTGCTGCAGATGTGTAAATGTCAGAGCGCTGTGCTACAGATGTGTAAATGTCAGAGCGCTATGCAACAGAGGTGTAAATGTCAGAGCGCTGTGCTACAGATGTGTAAATGTCAGAGCACTGTGCTACAGATGTGTAGATGTCAGAGCGCTGTGCTGCAGATGTGTAAATGTCAGAGCGCTGTGCTACAGATGTGTAAATGTCAGGGTGCTGTGCAACAAATGTGTAAATGTCAGAGCGCTGTGCTGCAGATGTGTAAATGTCAGAGCGCTGTGCTACAAATGTGTAAATGTCAGAGCGCTGTGCTGCAGATGTGTAAATGTCAGGGCGCTGTACTGCAGATGTGTAGATGTCAGAGCGCTGTGCTACAGATGTGTAAATGTCAGAGCGCTGTGCTGCAGATGTGTAAATGTCAGAGTGCTGTGCTGCAGAGGTGTAATGTCAGAGCGCTGTGCTGCAGATGTGTAAATGTCAGAGCGCTGTGCTACAGATGTTTAAATGTCAGAGCGCTGTGCTGCAGATGTGTAAATGTCAGAGCGCTGTGCTGCAGATGTGTAAATGTCAGAGCGCTGTGCTGCAGATGTGTAAATGTCAGAGCTGCTGTGCTGCAGATGTGTAAATGTCAGGGCGCTGTGCAACAGAGGTGTAAATGTCAGAGCGCTGTGCTACAGATGTGTAAATGTCAGAGCGCTGTGCTGACAGATGTGTAAATGTCAGAAAGCTGTGCTGCAGATGTGTAAATGTCAGAGCGCTGTGCTACAGATGTGTAAATGTCAGAGCGCTGTGCTACAGATGTGTAAATGTCAGAGCGCTGTGCTACAGATGCGTAAATGTCAGAGCGCTGTGCTACAGAGGTGTAGATGTCAGAGCGCTGTGCTGCAGATGTGTAAATGTCAGAGCGCTGTGCTGCAGATGTGTAGATGTCAGAGCGCTGTGCTGCAGATGTGTAAATGTCAGGGCGCTGTGCTACAGATGTGTAAATGTCAGGGCGCTGTGCTACAGAGGTGTAAATGTCAGAGTGCTGTGCTGCAGATGTGTAAATGTCAGAGCGCTGTGCTGCAGATGTGTAAATGTCAGAGCGCTGTGCTGCAGATGTGTAAATGTCAGAGTGCTGTGCTACAGATGTGTAAATGTCAGAGCGCTGTGCTACAGAGGTGTAAATGTCAGAGCGCTGTGCTACAGAGGTGTAAATGTCAGAGCGCTGTGCTGCAGATGTGTAAATGTCAGAGCACTGTGCTGCAGAGTTGTAAATGTCAGAGCGCTGTGCTGCAGAGTTGTAAATGTCAGAGCTCTGTGCTACAGATGTGTAAATGTCAGAGCGCTGTGCTACAGATGTGTAAATGTCAGAGCGCTGTGCTGCAGATGTGTAAATGTCAGAGTGCTGTGCTGCAGATGTGTAAATGTCAGAGCGCTGTGCTGCAGTTGTGTAAATGTCAGAGCGCTGTGCTGCAGAGTTGTAAATGTCTGAGGCGCTGGTGCCACAGATGTGTAAATGTCAGAGCGCTGTGCTACAGAGGGCGTAAATGTCAGGGCGCTGTGCTACAGATGCGTAAATGTCTGAGCGCTGTGCTGCAGACTTGTAAATGTCAGAGCGCTGTGCTACAGATGCGTAAATGTCAGAGCGCTGTGCTACAGAGGTCTAAATGTCAGAGCGCTGTGCTGCAGATGTTTAAATGTCAGGGTGCTGTGCTACAAATGTGTAAATGTCAGAGCGCTGTGCTGCAGATGTGTAAATGTCAGTGCGCTGGTGCTACAAATGTGTAAATGTCAGAGCGCTGTGCTGCAGATGTGTAAATGTCAGGGTGCTGTACAGCAGATGTGTAGATGTCAGAGCGCTGTGCTACAAATGTGTAAATGTCGGAGCGCTGTGCTGCAGATGTGTAAATGTCAGGGCGCTGTACTGCAGATGTGTAGATGTCAGAGCGCTGTGCTACAGATGTGTAAATGTCAGAGCACTGTGCTACAGATGTGTAAATGTCAGAGCGCTGTGCTACAGATGTGTAAATGTCAGAGCGCTGTGCTACAAATGTGTAAATGGCGGAGCGCTGTGCTGCAGATGTGTAAATGTCAGAGCGCTGTCCTGCAGATGTGTAAATGTCAGGGCGCTGTGCTGCAGATGTGTAAACGTCAGAGCACTGTGCTACAGGGGTGTAAATGTCAGGGTGCTGTGCTACAAATGTGTAAATGTCAGAGCACTGTGCTGCTGATGTGTAAATGTCAGAGCGCTGTGCTGCAGATGTGTAAATGTCAGAGCGCTGTGCTGCAGATGTGTAAATGTCAGAGCGCTGTGCTGCAGAGGTGTAAATGTCAGAGCGCTGTGCTGCAGATGTGTAAATGTCAGAGCGCTGTGCTAGCAGATGTGTAAATGTCAGAGCGCTGTGCTGCAGATGTGTAAATGTCAGAGCGCTGTGCTGCAGATGTGTAAATGTCAGAGCGCTGTGCTGCAGATGTGTAAATGTCAGAGCGCTGTGCTACAGATGTGTAATGTCAGAGCGCTGTGCTGCATATATGTAAATTTCAGCGCACTTTGCTGCAGATGTGTAAATGTCAGAGCGCTGTGCTACAGAGGTGTAAATGTCAGAGCACTCTGCTACAGATGTATAAATGTCAGGGCGCTGTACTGCAGATGTGTAGATGTCAGAGCGCTGTGCTGCAGATGTGTAAATGTCAGTGTGCTGTGCTACAGATGTGTAAATGTCAGAGCGCTGTGCTGCAGATGTGTAAATGTCAGAGCGCTGTGCTGCAGAGGTGTAAATGTCAGAGCGCTGTGCTGCAGATGTGTAAATGTCAGGGCGCTGTGCTACAGAGGTGTAAATGTCAGAGCGCTGTGCTACAGATGTGTAAATGTCAGAGCGCTGTGCTGCAGATGTGTAAATGTCAGGGTGCTGTGCTGCAGATGTGTAAATGTCAGAGCGCTGTGCTACAGATGTGTAAATGTCAGAGCGCTGTGCTGCAGATGTGTAAATGTCAGAGCGCTGTGCTGCAGATGTGTAAATGTCAGAGCGCTGTGCTGCAGATGTGTAAATGTCAGAGCGCTGTGCTACAGATGTGTAAATGTCAGAGCGTTGTGCTGCTGATGTGTAAATGTCAGAGCGTTGTGCTGCAGATGTGTAATTGTCAGAGCACTATGCTACAGATGTTTAAATGTCAGCGTGCTGTGCTGCAGAGGTGTAAATGTCAGAGCGCTGTGCTACAGATGTGTAAATGTCAGAGCGCTGTGCTACAGATGTGTAAATGTCAGGGCACTGTGCTACAGATGTGTAAATGTCAGAGCGCTGTGCTACAGATGTGTAAATGTCAGAGCGCTGTGCTGCAGATGTGTAAATGTCAGAGCGCTGTGCTACAGATGTGTAATGTCAGAGCGCTGTGCTAGCAGATGTGTAAATGTCAGAGCGCTGTGCTACAGATGTGTAAATGTCAGAGCGCTGTGCTAGCAGATGTGTAAATGTCAGAGCGCTGTGCTGCAGATGTGTAAATGTCAGAGCGCTGTGCTGCAGATGTGTAAATGTCAGAGCGCTGTGCTGCAGATGTGTAAATGTCAGAGCGCTGTGCTACAGATGTGTAAATGTCAGAGCGCTGTGCTACAGATGTGTAAATGTCAGAGCCCTGTGCTACAGATGTGTAAATGTCAGAGCCCTGTGCTACAGATGTGTAAATGTCAGAGCACTGTACTACAGATGTGTAAATGTCAGAGCGCTGTGCTGCAGATGTGTAAATGTCAGAGCGCTGTGCTGCAGATGTGTAAATGTCAGAGCGCTGTGCTGCAGATGTGTAAATGTCAGGGCGCTGTGCTACAAATGTGTAAATGTCAGAGCGCTGTGCTACAGATGTGTAAATGTCAGAGCGCTGTGCTACAGATGTGTAAATGTCAGAGCGCTGTGCTACAGATGTGTAAATGTCAGAGCGCTGTGCTACAGATGTGTAAATGTCAGAGCGCTGTGCTACAGAGGTGTAAATGTCAGGGCGTTGTGCTACAGATGTGTAAATGTCAGAGCGCTGTACAGCAGATGTGTAGATGTCAGAGTGCTGTGCTGCAGATGTGTAAATATCAGAGCACTGTACTACAGATGTGTAAATGTCAGAGGGCTGTGCTACAGATGTGTAAATGTCAGAGCCCTGTGCTACAGATGTGTAAATGTCAGAGCGCTGTGCTGCAGATGTGTAAATGTCAGAGCGCTGTGCTGCAGATGTGTAAATGTCAGTTTGCTGTGCTGCAGATGTGTAGATGTCAGAGCGCTGTGCTACAAATGTGTAAATGTCGGAGCGCTGTGCTGCAGATGTGTAAATGTCAGAGCACTGTGCTACAGGGGTGTAAATGTCAGAGCGTTGTGCTACAGATGTGTAAATGTCAGGGTGCTGTGCTACAGATGTGTAAATGTCAGAGCGCTGTGCTGCTGATGTGTAAATGGCGGAGCGCTGTGCTGCAGATGTGTAAATGTCAGCGCGCTGTGCTACAGATGTTTAAATGTCAGGGTGCTGTGCTGCAGAGGTGTAAATGTCAGAGCGCTGTGCTACAGATGTGTAAATGTCAGGAGCGCTGTGCTAGCAGATGTGTAAATGTCAGAGCGCTGTGCTGCAGTTGTGTAAATGTCAGAGCGTTGTGCTACAGATGTGTAAATGTCAGTTTGCTGTGCTACAGAGGTGTAAATGTCAGGGCGCTGTGCTGCAGATGTGTAAATGTCAGGGCGCTGTTCTGCAGATGTGTAAATGTCAGGGCGCTGTGCTACATAGGTGTAAATGTCAGGCCGTTGTGCAACAGAGGTGTAAATGTCAGAGTGCTATGCTACAGAGGTGTAAATATCAGAGCGCTGTGCTACAGAGGTGTAAATGTCAGAGCGCTGTGCTACAGATGTGTAAATGTCAGAGCGCTGTGCTGCAGATGTGTAAATATCAGAGCGCTGTGCTGCAGAGGTGTAAATGTCAGAGCGCTGTGCTACAGATGTGTAAACTTCAGGGCGCTGTTCTACAGGGGTGTAAATGTCAGAGCGCTGTGCTGCAGATGTGTAAATGTCAGAGCGCTGTGCTACAGATGTGTAAATGTCAGAGCGCTGTGCTGCAGATGTGTAAATGTCAGAGCGCTGTGCTGCAGATGTGTAAATGTCAGAGCGCTGTGCTACAGAGGTGTAAATGTCAGAGCGCTGTGCTACAGTGGTGTAAATGTCAGAGCGCTGTGCTGCAGATGTGTAAATGTCAGGGCGCTGTGCTACAGAGGTGTAAATGTCAGAGCGCTGTGCTACAGATGTGTAAATGTCAGAGCGCTGTGCTACAGATGTGTAAATGTCAGAGCGCTGTGCTGCAGATGTGTAAATGTCAGAGCGCTGTGCAACAAATGTGTAAATGTCAGAGCGCTGTGCTGCAGATGTGTAAATGTCAGAGCGCTGTGCTGCAGATGTGTAAATGTCAGAGCGCTGTGCTACAAATTTGTAAATGTCGGAGCGCTGTGCTGCAGATGTGTAGATGTCAGAGCGCTGTGCTGCAGATGTGTAAATGTCAGGGCGCTGTACTACAGAGGTGTAAATGTCAGAGCGCTGTGCTGCAGATGTGTAAATGTCAGAGCGCTGTGCTACAGATGTGTAAATGTCAGAGCGCTGTGCTGCAGATGTGTAGATGTCAGAGCGCTGTGCTGCAGATGTGTAAATGTCAGAGCGCTGTGCTGCAGATGTGTAAATGTCAGAGCGCTGTGCTGCAGATGTGTAAATGTCAGAGCGCTGTGCTACAGATGTGTAAATGTCAGAGCGCTGTGCTGCAGAGGTGTAAATGTCAGAGCGCTGTGCTGCAGATGTGTAAATGTCAGGGCGCTGTGCTACAGATGTGTAAATGTCAGAGCGCTGTGCTGCAGATGTGTAAATGTCAGAGCGCTGTGCTGCAGATGTGTAAATGTCAGAGCGCTGTGCTGCAGATTTGTAAATGTCAGGGCGCTGTGCTACAGAGGTGTAAATGTCAGAGCGCTGTGCTACAGATGTGTAAATGTCAGAGCGCTGTGCTGCAGATGTGTAAATGTCAGAGCGCTGTGCTGCAGATGTGTAAATGTCAGAGCGCTGTGCTACAGATGTGTAAATGTCAGAGCGCTGTGCTGCAGATGTGTAAATATCAGAGCGCTGTACTACAGATGTGTAAATGTCAGAACGCTGTGCTGCAGATGTGTAAATGTCAGAGCGCTGTGCTGCAGATGTGTAAATGTCAGTCGCTGTGCTACAGAGTTGTAAATGTCAGAGCGCTGTACTGCAGATGTGTAAATGTCAGAGCGCTGTGCTACTAATGTGTAAATGTCAGGTTGCTGTGCTACAGATGTGTAAATGTCAGAGCGCTGTGCTGCAGATGTGTAAATGTCAGAGCGCTGTGCTACAAATGTGTAAATGTCAGAGCGCTGTGCTGCAGATGTGTAAATGTCAGAGCGCTGTGCTGCAGATGTGTAAATGTCAGAGCGCTGTGCTACAGATGTGTAAATGTCAGAGCGCTGTGCTACAGATGTGTAAATGTCAGAGCGCTGTGCTACAGATGTGTAAATGTCAGAGCGCTGTGCTGCAGATGTGTAAATGTCAGAGCGCTGTGCTACAAATGTGTAAATGTCAGAGCGCTGTGCTGCAGATGTGTAAATGTCAGAGCGCTGTGCTGCAGATGTGTAAATGTCAGAGCGCTGTGCTACAGATGTGTAAATGTCAGGGCGCTGTGCTACAGATGTGTAAATGTCAGAGCGCTGTGCTACAGATGTGTAAATGTCAGAGCGCTGTGCTACAGATGTGTAAATGTCAGAGCGCTGTGCTACAGATGTGTAAATGTCAGAGCGCTGTGCTACAGATGTGTCAATGTCAGAGCGCTGTGCTGCAGATGTGTAAATTTCAGAGTGCTTTGCTGCAGATGTGTAAATGTCAGAGCGCTGTGCTGCAGATGTGTAAATGTCAGAGCGCTGTGCTGCAGATGTGTAAATGTCAGGGTGCTGTGCAACAAATGTGTAAATGTCAGAGCGCTGTGCTGCAGATGTGTAAATGGCGGAGCGCTGTGCTGCAGATGTGTAAATGTCAGAGCGCTGTGCTGCAGATGTGTAAATGTCAGAGCGCTGTGCTACAGAGGTGTAAATGTCAGAGCGCTGTGCTGCAGATGTGTAAATGTCAGGGCGCTGTGCAACAAATGTGTAAATGTCAGAGCGCTGTGCTGCAGATGTGTAAATGTCAGAGCGCTGTGCTGCAGATGTGTAGATGTCAGAGCGCTGTGCTGCAGATGTGTAGATGTCAGAGCGCTGTGCTGCAGATGTGTAAATGTCAGAGCGCTGTGCTGCAGATGTGTAAATGTCAGAGCGCTGTGCTACAGATGTGTAAATGTCAGAACGCTGTGCTACAGATGTGTAAATGTCAGAGCGCTGTGCTGCAGAGGTGTAAATGTCAGAGCGCTGTGCTACAGATGTGTAAATGTCAGAGCGCTGTGCTACAGAGGTCTAAATGTCAGAGCGCTGTGCTACAGATGTGTAAATGTCAGAGCGCTGTGCTGCAGATGTGTAAATGTCAGAGCGCTGTGCTACAGATGTGTAAATGTCAGAGCGCTGTGCTGCAGATGTGTAAATGTCAGAGCGCTGTGCTGCAGATGTGTAAATGTCAGAGCGCTGTGCTACAGGGGTGTAAATGTCAGGAGCGCTGTGCTGCAGATGTGTAAATGTCAGAGCGCTGTGCTACTGATGTGTAAATGTCAGAGCGCTGTGCTACAGATGTGTAAATGTCAGAGCGCTGTGCTGCAGATGTGTAAATGTCAGAGCGCTGTGCTACAGAGGTGTAAATGTCAGAGCGCTGTGCTGCAGATGTGTAAATGTCAGAGCGCTGTGCTACAGAGTTGTAAATGTCAGAGCGCTGTGCTACAGATGTGTAAATGTCAGAGCGCTGTGCTACAGATGTGTAAATGTCAGAGCGCTGTGCTACAGAGGTGTAAATGTCAGAGCGCTGTGCTGCAGATGTGTAAATGTCAGAGCGCTGTGCTACAGAGGTGTAAATGTCAGGGCACCATGCTGCAGATGTGTAAATGTCAGGTGCTGTGCTACAGATGTGTAAATGTCAGGGCGCTGTGCTACAGAGGTGTAAATGTCAGGGCGCTGTGCTACAGATGTGTAAATGTCAGAGCGTTGTGCTACAGAGGTGTAAATGTCAGAGCGCTGTGCTGCAGATGTGTAAATGTCAGAGCGCTGTGCTACAGATGTGTAAATGTCAGAGCGCTGTGCTGCAGATGTGTAAATGTCAGAGCGCTGTGCTGCAGATGTGTAAATGTCAGAGCGCTGTGCTGCAGATGTGTAAATGTCAGAGCGCTGTGCTGCAGATGTGTAAATGTCAGAGCGCTGTGCTGCAGATGTGTAAATGTCAGAGCGCTGTGCTACAGATGTGTAAATGTCAGAGCGCTGTGCTACAGATGTGTAAATGTCAGAGCGCTGTGCTGCAGATGTGTAAATGTCAGAGCGCTGTGCTACAGATGTGTAAATGTCAGAGCGCTGTGCTACAGATGTGTAAATGTCAGAGCGCTGTGCTACAGATGCGTAAATGTCAGAGCGCTGTGCTACAGAGATGTAAATGTCAGAGCGCTGTGCTGCAGATGTGTAAATGTCAGGGCGCTGTGCTACAGATGTGTAAATGTCAGAGCGCTGTGCTACAGATGTGTAAATGTCAGAGCGCTGTGCTACAGATGTGTAAATGTCAGAGCGCTGTGCTACAGATGCGTAAATGTCAGAGCGCTGTGCTGCAGAGGTGTAAATGTCAGAGCGCTGTGCTACAGATGTGTAAATGTCAGAGCGCTGTGCTGCAGATGTGTAAATGTCAGAGCGCTGTGCTACAGATGTGTAAATGTCAGAGCGCTGTGCTACAGAGGTGTAAATGTCAGAGCGCTGTGCTGCAGATGTTTAAATGTCAGGGTGCTGTGCAACAAATGTGTAAATGTCAGAGCGCTGTGCTGCAGATGTGTAAATGTCAGAGCGCTGTGCTACAGATGTGTAAATGTCAGAGCGCTGTGCTACAGATGTGTAAATGTCAGAGCGCTGTGCTACAGATGTGTAAATGTCAGAGCGCTGTGCTGCAGATGTGTAAATGTCAGAGCGCTGTGCTGCAGATGTGTAAATGTCAGAGCGCTGTGCTACAGATGTGTAAATGTCAGAGCGCTGTGCTGCAGATGTGTAAATGTCAGAGCGCTGTGCTACAGATGTGTAAATGTCAGAGCGCTGTGCTACAGATGTGTAAATGTCGGAGCGCTGTGCTGCAGATGTGTAAATGTCAGAGCGCTGTGCTACAGATGTGTAAATGTCAGAGCGCTGTGCTGCAGATGTGTAAATGTCAGAGCGCTGTGCTACAGATGTGTAAATGTCAGAGCGCTGTGCTGCAGATGTGTAAATGTCAGAGCGCTGTACTACAGATGTGTAAATGTCAGAACGCTGTGCTGCAGATGTGTAAATTTCAGAGCGCGGTAGTGCAGATGTGTAGATGTCAGAGTGCTGTGCTGCAGATGTGTAAGTGTCAGGTCGCTGTGCTGCAGATGTGTAAATTTCAGAGTGCTTTGCTGCAGATGTGTAAATGTCAGATCGCTGTGCTGCAGATGTGTAGATGTCAGATCGCTGTGCTGCAGATGTGTAAATGTCAGAGCGCTGTGCTACAGAGGTGTAAATGTCAGAGCGCTGTGCTACAGATGTGTAAATGTCAGAGCGCTGTGCTGCAGATGTGTAAATGTCAGAGCGCTGTGCTGCAGATGTGTAAATGTCAGAGCGCTGTGCTGCAGATGTGTAAATGTCAGAGCGCTGTGCTACAGATGTGTAAATGTCAGAGCGCTGTGCTACAGATGTGTAAATGTCAGAGCGCTGTGCTACAGATGTGTAAATGTCAGAGCGCTGTGCTACAGATGTGTAAATGTCAGAGCGCTGTGCTGCAGATGTGTAAATGTCAGAGCGCTGTGCTGCAGATGTGTAGATGTCAGAGCGCTGTGCTGCAGATGTGTAAATGTCAGAGCGCTGTGCTGCAGATGTGTAAATGTCAGAGCGCTGTGCTACAGATGTGTAAATGTCAGAGCGCTGTGCTGCAGATGTGTAAATGTCAGAGCGCTGTGCTGCAGATGTGTAAATGTCAGAGCGCTGTGCTACAGATGTGTAAATGTCAGAGCGCTGTGCTACAGAGGGGTAAATGTCAGAGCCCTGTGCTACAGATGTGTAAATGTCTGAGCGCTGTGCTGCAGATGTGTAAATGTCAGAGCGCTGTGCTACAGATGTTTAAATCTCAGGGTGCTGTGCTGCGGAGGTGTAAATGTCAGAGCGCTGTGCTACAGATGTGTAAATGTCAGGTTGCTGTGCTACAGATGTGTAAATGTCAGAGCGCTGTGCTGCAGATGTGTAAATGTCAGAGCGCTGTGCTACAGATGTGTAAATGTCAGAGCGCTGTGCTGCAGATGTGTAAATGTCAGAGCGCTGTGCTACAGATGTGTAAATGTCAGAGCGCTGTGCTGCAGATGTGTAAATGTCAGAGCGCTGTGCTGCAGATGTGTAAATGTCAGAGCGCTGTGCTGCAGATGTGTAAATGTCAGAGCGCTGTGCTGCAGATGTGTAAATGTCAGAGCGCTGTGCTACAGATGCGTAAATGTCAGAGCGCTGTGCTACAGAGGTGTAAATGTCAGAGCGCTGTGCTGCAGATGTGTAAATGTCAGAGCGCTGTGCAGCAGATGTGTAAATGTCAGAGCGCTGTGCTGCAGATGTGTAAATGTCAGAGCGCTGTGCTACAAATGTGTAAATGTCAGAGCGCTGTGCTCAGATGTGTAAATGTCAGAGCGCTGTGCTGCAGATGTGTAAATGTCAGAGCTGCTGTGCTGCAGATGTGTAAATGTCAGAGCGCTGTGCTGCAGATGTGTAAATGTCAGAGCGCTGTGCTACAGATGTGTAAATGTCAGAGCGCTGTGCTACAGATGTGTAAATGTCAGAGCGCTGTGCTACAGATGTGTAAATGTCAGAGCGCTGTGCTACAGAGGTGTAAATGTCAGAGCGCTGTGCTACAGATGTGTAAATGTCAGAGCGCTGTGCTGCAGATGTGTAAATGTCAGAGCGCTGTGCTACAGATGTGTAAATGTCAGAGCGCTGTGCTACAGATGTGTAAATGTCAGAGCGCTGTGCTGCAGATGTGTAAATGTCAGAGCGCTGTGCTGCAGATGTGTAAATGTCAGAGCGCTGTGCTGCAGATGTGTAAATGTCAGAGCGCTGTGCTGCAGATGTGTAAATGTCAGAGCGCTGTGCTGCAGATGTGTAAATGTCAGAGCGCTGTGCTACAGATGTGTAAATGTCAGGCCGTTGTGCTACAGAGGTGTAAATGTCAGGGCGCTGTGCTACAGATGTGTAAATGTCAGGCGCTGTGCTGCAGATGTGTAAATTTCAGAGCGCTGTGCTACAGATGTGTAAATTTCATGCTGCTGTGCTACAGAGCTGTAAATGTCAGAGCGCTGTGCTACAGATGCGTAAATGTCAGAGCGCTGTGCTACAGATGTGTAAATGTCAGAGCGCTGTGCTGCAGATGTGTAAATGTCAGGGCGCTGTGCTACAGATGTGTAAATGTCAGAGCGCTGTGCTACAGATGTGTAAATGTCAGAGCGCTGTGCTGCAGATGTGTAAATGTCAGAGCGCTGTGCTGCAGATGTGTAAATGTCAGAGCTCTGTGCTACAGAGGTGTAAATGTCAGGCCGTTGTGCAACAGAGGTGTAAATGTCAGAGCGCTGTGCTACAGATGTGTAAATGTCAGAGCGCTGTGCTACAGATGTGTAAATGTCAGAGCGCTGTGCTACAGATGTGTAAATGTCAGAGCGCTGTGCTGCAGATGTGTAAATGTCAGGGCGCTGTGCTGCAGATGTGTAAATGTCAGGGCGCTGTGCTGCAGATGTGTAAATGTCAGAGCGCTGTGCTACAGATGTGTAAATGTCAGGCCGCTGTGCTACAGATGTGTAAATGTCAGAGCGCTGTGCTGCAGATGTGTAAATGTCAGAGCGCTGTGCTACAGATGTGTAAATGTCAGAGCGCTGTGCTGCAGATGTGTAAATGTCAGAGCGCTGTGCTACAGATGTGTAAATGTCAGGGCGCTGTGCTGCAGATGTGTAAATGTCAGGGCGCTGTGCTGCAGATGTGTAAATGTCAGAGCGCTGTGCTACAGAGGTGTAAATGTCAGAGCGCTGTGCTGCAGATGTGTAAATGTCAGGGTGCTGTGCTACAGATGTGTAAATGTCAGGGCGCTGTGCTGCAGATGTGTAAATGTCAGAGCGCTGTGCTACAGATGTGTAAATGTCAGAGCGCTGTGCTACAGATGTGTAAATGTCAGGGCGCTGTGCTGCAGATGTGTAAATGTCAGAGCGCTGTGCTACAGATGTGTAAATGTCAGAGCGCTGTGCTACAGATGTGTAAATGTCAGGGCGCTGTACTGCAGATGTGTAGATGTCAGAGCGCTGTGCTACAGAGGTGTAAATGTCAGGCCGCTGTGCTACAGATGTGTAAATGTCAGAGCGCTGTGCTGCAGATGTGTAAATGTCAGAGCGCTGTGCTACAGATGTGTAAATGTCAGAGCGCTGTGCTGCAGATGTGTAAATGTCAGAGCGCTGTGCTACAGATGTTTAAATGTCATGGTGCTGTGCTGCGGCGGTGTAAATGTCAGAGCGCTGTGCTGCAGATGTGTAAATGTCAGAGCGCTGTGCTACAGATGTGTAAATGTCAGAATGCTGTGCTGCAGATGTGTAAATGTCAGGGCGCTGTGCTGCAGATGTGTAAATGTCAGAGCGCTGTGCTACAGATGTGTAAATGTCAGAGCGCTGTGCTGCAGATGTGTAAATGTCAGAGCGCTGTGCTGCAGATGTGTAAATGTCAGAGCGCTGTGCTACAGATGTGTAAATGTCAGGGCGCTGTGCTGCAGATGTGTAAATGTCAGAGCGCTGTGCTGCAGATGTGTAAATGTCAGAGCGCTGTGCTGCAGATGTGTAAATGTCAGAGCGCTGTGCTGCAGATGTGTAAATGTCAGGCCACTGTGCTACAGATGTGTAAATGTCAGAGCGCTGTGCTGCAGATGTGTAAATGTCAGAGTCTTGTGCTGCAGATGTGTAAATTTCATAGCACTGTGCTACAGATGTTTAAATGTCAGGGTGCTGTGCTGCAGATGTGTAGATGTCAGAGCGCTGTGCAGCAGATGTGTAAATGTCAGAGCGCTGTGCTACAGATGTGTAAATGTCAGAGCGCTGTGCTACAGAGGTGTAAATGTCAGAGCGCTGTGCTGCAGATGTGTAAATGTCAGAGCGCTGTGCTGCAGATGTGTAAATGTCAGAGCGCTGTGCTACAGATGTGTAAATGTCAGAGCGCTGTGCTGCAGATGTGTAAATGTCAGAGCGCTGTGCTACAGATGTGTAGATGTCAGAGTGCCGTGCTGCAGATGTGCAAATGTCAGGGCGCTGTGCTGCAGATGTTTAAATGTCAGGGTGCTGTGCAACAAATGTGTAAATGTCAGAGCGCTGTGCTGCAGATGTGTAAATGTCAGAGCGCTGTGCTACAGATGTGTAAATGTCAGAGCGCTGTGCTGCAGATGTGTAAATGTCAGAGCGCTGTGCTGCAGATGTGTAAATGTCAGAGCCCTGTGCTACAGATGTGTAAATGTCAGAGCGCTGTGCTGCAGATGTGTAATGTCAGAGCGCTGTGCTGCAGATGTGTAAATGTCAGAGCGCTGTGCTGCAGATGTGTAAATGTCAGAGCGCTGTGCTGCAGATGTGTAAATGTCAGAGCGCTGTGCTACAGATGTGTAAATGTCAGGCGCTGTGCTACAGATGTGTAAATGTCAGAGCGCTGTGCTACAATTGTGTAAATGTCAGAGCGCTGTGCTGCAGATGTGTAAATGTCAGGGCGCTGTGCTACAGATGTGTAAATGTCAGAGCGCTGTACTGCAGATGTGTAGATGTCAGAGCGCTGTGCTGCAGATGTGTAAATGTCAGAGCGCTGTGCTACAGATGTGTAAATGTCAGAGCGCTGTGCTGCAGATGTGTAAATGTCAGAGCGCTATACTACAGATGTGTAAATGTCAGAACGCTGTGCTGCAGATGTGTAAATTTCAGAGCGCTGTGCTGCAGATGTGTAAATATCAGAGCGCTGTACTACAGATGTGTAAATGTCAGAGCGCTGTGCTGCAGATGTGTAAATGTCAGAGCGCTGTGCTACAGATGTGTAAATGTCAGAGCGCTGTGCTGCAGATGTGTAAATGTCAGAGCGCTGTGCTGCAGATGTGTAAATGTCAGAGCGCTGTGCTACAGAGGTGTAAATGTCAGAGCCCTGTGCTACAGATGTGTAAATGTCAGAGCACTGTACTACAGATGTGTCAATGTCAGAGCGCTGTGCTGCAGATGTGTAAATTTCAGAGCGCTGTGCTGCAGATGTGTAAATGTCAGAGCGCTGTGCTGCAGATGTGTAAATGTCAGAGCGCTGTGCTGCAGATGTGTAAATGTCAGTGCGCTGTGCTACAGATGTGTAAATGTCAGAGCGCTGTGCTACAGATGTGTAAATGTCAGAGCGCTGTGCTACAGATGTGTAAATGTCAGAGCGCTGTGCTGCAGATGTGTAAATGTCAGAGCGCTGTGCTGCAGATGTGTAAATGTCAGAGCGCTGTGCTGCAGATGTGTAAATGTCAGAGCGCTGTGCTACAGATGTGTAAATGTCAGAGCGCTGTGCTGCAGATGTGTAAATGTCAGAGCGCTGTGCTACAGATGTGTAAATGTCAGAGCGCTGTGCTGCAGATGTGTAAATGTCAGAGCGCTGTGCTACAGATGCGTAAATGTCAGAGCGCTGTGCTACAGAGGTGTAAATGTCAGAGCGCTGTGCTGCAGATGTGTAAATGTCAGAGCGCTGTGCTGCAGATGTGTAAATGTCAGAGCGCTGTGCTGCAGATGTGTAAATGTCAGAGCGCTGTGCTACAGATGTGTAAATGTCAGAGCGCTGTGCTGCAGATGTGTAAATGTCAGAGCGCTGTGCTGCAGATGTGTAAATGTCAGAGCGCTGTGCTGCAGATGTGTAAATGTCAGAGCGCTGTGCTGCAGATGTGTAAATGTCAGAGCGCTGTACTACAGATGTGTAAATGTCAGAGCGCTGTGCTGCAGATGTGTAAATGTCAGAGCGCTGTGCTGCAGATGTGTAAATGTCAGAGCGCTGTGCTACAGATGTGTAAATGTCAGAGCGCTGTGCTGCAGATGTGTAAATATCAGAGCGCTGTGCTACAGATGTGTAAATGTCAGAACGCTGTGCTGCAGATGTGTAAATGTCAGGCCGCTGTGCTGCAGATGTGTAAATGTCAGAGCGCTGTGCTGCAGATGTGTAAATTTCAGTGCGCTGTGCTACAGATGTGTAAATGTCAGAGCGCTGTGCTACAGATGTGTAAATGTCAGAGCGCTGTGCTGCAGATGTGTAAATGTCAGAGAGCTGTGCTGCAGATGTGTAATGTCAGGGCGCTGTGCTACAGATGTGTAAATGTCAGAGCGCTGTGCTGCAGATGTGTAAATGTCAGAGCGCTGTGCTGCAGATGTGTAAATGTCAGAGCGCTGTGCTACAGATGTGTAAATGTCAGAGCGCTGTGCTACAGATGTGTAAATGTCAGAGCGCTGTGCTGCAGATGTGTAAATGTCAGAGCGCTGTGCTACAGATGTGTAAATGTCAGAGCGCTGTGCTACAGATGTGTAAATGTCAGAGCGCTGTGCTACAGAGGTGTAAATGTCAGAGCGCTGTGCTGCAGATGTGTAAATGTCAGGGCGCTGTGCAACAAATGTGTAAATGTCAGAGCGCTGTGCTACAGATGTGTAAATGTCAGAGCGCTGTGCTGCAGATGTGTAAATGTCAGAGCGCTGTGCTGCAGATGTGTAAATGTCAGAGTGCTGTGCTACAGATGTTTAAATGTCAGAGCGCTGTGCTGCAGATGTGTAAATGTCAGAGCGCTGTGCTACAGATGTGTAAATGTCAGAGCGCTGTGCTGCAGATGTGTAAATGTCAGAGCGCTGTGCTGCAGATGTGTAAATGTCAGAGCGCTGTGCTGCAGATGTGTAAATGTCAGAGCGCTGTGCTACAGATGTGTAAATGTCAGGGCGCTGTGCTACAGATGTGTAAATGTCAGAGCGCTGTGCTACAGATGTGTAAATGTCAGAGCGCTGTGCTGCAGATGTGTAAATGTCAGAGCGCTGTGCTACAGATGTGTAAATGTCAGAGCGCTGTGCTGCAGATGTGTAAATGTCAGAGCGCTGTGCTACAGATGTGTAAATGTCAGAGCGCTGTGCTGCAGATGTGTAAATGTCAGAGCGCTGTGCTGCAGATGTGTAAATGTCAGAGCGCTGTGCTACAGATGTGTAAATGTCAGAGCGCTGTGCTGCAGATGTGTAAATGTCAGAGCGCTGTGCTGCAGATGTGTAAATGTCAGAGCGCTGTGCTACAGATGTGTAAATGTCCGAATGCTGTGCTGCAGATGTGTAAATGTCAGGGTGCTGTGCTACAGAGGTGTAAATGTCAGAGCGCTGTGCTGCAGATGTGTAAATGTCAGAGCGCTGTGCTGCAGATGTGTAAATGTCAGAGCGCTGTGCTACAGATGTGTAAATGTCAGAACGCTGTGCTGCAGATGTGTAAATTTCAGAGCGCTGTGCTGCAGATGTGTAATGTCAGAGTGCTGTGCTGCAGAGGTGTAAATGTCAGAGCGCTGTGCTACATCGGTCTAAATGTCAGGCCGCTGTGCAACACAGGTGTAAATATCAGAGCGTTGTGCTACAGATGTGTAAATGTCAGAGCGCTGTGCTACAGATGTGTAAATGTCAGGGTGCTGTGCTGCGGAGGTGTAAATGTCAGAGCGCTGTGCTGCAGATGTGTAAATGTCAGAGCGCTGTGCTCAGATGTGTAATGTCAGAGCGCTGTGCTGCAGATGTGTAAATGTCAGGGCGCTGTGCTACAGATGTGTAAATGTCAGAGCGCTGTGCTGCAGATGTGTAAATGTCAGAGCGCTGTGCTACAGATGTGTAAATGTCAGAGCGCTGTGCTGCAGATGTGTAAATGTCAGAGCGCTGTGCTGCAGATGTGTAAATGTCAGAGCGCTGTGCTGCAGATGTGTAAATGTCAGAGCGCTGTGCTGCAGATGTGTAAATGTCAGAGCGCTGTGCTACAGATGTGTAAATGTCAGAGCGCTGTGCTACAGATGTGTAAATGTCAGAGCGCTGTGCTGCAGATGTGTAAATGTCAGAGCGCTGTGCTGCAGATGTGTAAATGTCAGAGCGCTGTGCTGCAGATGTGTAAATGTCAGAGCGCTGTGCTGCAGATGTGTAAATGTCAGAGCGCTGTGCTACAGATGTGTAAATGTCAGAGCGCTGTGCTACAGATGTGTAAATGTCAGAGCTCTGTGCTACAGATGTGTAAATGTCAGAGCCCTGTGCTACAGATGTGTAAATGTCAGAGCGCTGTGCTACAGATGTGTAAATGTCAGTGCACTGTACTGCAGATGTGTAGATGTCAGAGCGCTGTGCTGCAGATGTGTAAATGTCAGAGCGCTGTGCTACAGATGTGTAAATGTCAGAGCGCTGTGCTGCAGATGTGTAAATGTCAGAGCGCTGTGCTGCAGATGTGTAAATGTCAGAGCGCTGTGCTACAGATGTGTAAATGTCAGGGCGCTGTGCTGCAGATGTGTAAATGTCAGAGCGCTGTGCTGCAGATGTGTAAATGTCAGGGCGCTGTGCTGCAGATGTGTAAATGTCAGAGCGCTGTGCTGCAGATGTGTAAATGTCAGAGCGCTGTGCTACAGATGTGTAAATGTCAGAGCGCTGTGCTGCAGATGTGTAAATGTCAGAGCGCTGTGCTGCAGATGTGTAAATGTCAGGGCGCTGTGCTACAGATGTGTAAATGTCAGGGTGCTGTGCTACAAATGTGTAAATGTCAGGGTGCTGTGCTGCAGATGTGTAAATGCGGGGCGCTGTGCTACAAATGTGTAGATGTCAGAGCGCTGTGCTGCAGATGTGTACATGTCAGTGCGCTGTGCTGCAGATGTGTAAATGTCAGGGCACTGTGCTGCAGATGTGTAAATGTCAGAGCGCTGTGCTGCAGATGTGTAAATGTCAGGGCGCTGTGCTGCAGATGTGTAAATGTCAGAGCGGCTGTGCTACAGATGTGTAAATGTCAGGAGTCGCTGTGCTGCAGAGGTGTAAATGTCAGGGCGCTGTGCTACAGATGTGTAAATGTCAGGGTGCTGTGCTGCAGATGTGTAAATGTCAGAGCGCTGTGCTGCAGATGTGTAAATGTCAGGGCGCTGTGCTGCAGATGTGTAAATGTCAGGGCGCTGTGCTGCAGATGTGTAAATGTCAGAGCGCTGTGCTGCAGATGTGTAAATGTCAGAGCTCTGTGCTGCAGATGTGTAAATGTCAGGCGCTGTGCTGCAGATGTGTAAAATGTCAGAGCGCTGTGCTGCAGATGTGTAAATGTCAGGCGCTGTGCTGCAGATGTGTAAATGTCAGAGCGCTGTGCTGCAGATGTGTAAATGTCAGAGCGCTGTGCTGCAGATGTGTAAATGTCAGAGCGCTGTGCTGCAGATGTGTAAATGTCAGAGCGCTGTGCTACAGATGTGTAAATGTCAGAGCGCTGTGCTACAGATGTGTAAATGTCAGAGCGCTGTGCTGCAGATGTGTAAATGTCAGAGCGCTGTGCTGCAGATGTGTAAATGTCAGAGCGCTGTGCTGCAGATGTGTAAATGTCAGAGCGCTGTGCTGCAGATGTGTAAATGTCAGAGCGCTGTGCTACAGATGTTTCAATGTCAGGGTGCTGTGCTGCGGACGAGTAAATGTCAGAGCGCTGTGCTACAGATGTGTAAATGTCAGGGCGCTGTGCTACAGATGTGTAAATGTCAGAGCACTGTGCTGCAGATGTGTAAATGTCAGAGCGCTGTGCTACAAATGCGTAAATGTCAGAGCGCTGTGCTACAGATGTGTAGATGTCAGAGCGCTGTGCTGCGGATGTGTAAATGTCAGAGCGCTGTGCTGCAGATGTGTAATGTCAGAGCGCTGTGCTGCAGATGTGTAAATGTCAGGCGCTGTGCTGCAGATGTGTAAATGTCAGAGCGCTGTGCTGCAGATGTGTAAATGTCAGGAGCGCTGTGCTGCAGATGTGTAAATGTCAGAGCGCTGTGCTGCAGATGTGTAAATGTCAGAGCGCTGTGCTACAGATGTGTAAATGTCAGAGCGCTGTGCTACAGATGTGTAAATGTCAGAGCGCTGTGCTGCAGATGTGTAAATGTCAGAGCGCTGTGCTGCAGATGTGTAAATGTCAGAGCGCTGTGCTACAGATGTGTAAATTTCAGGGCGCTGTGCTACAGATGTGTAAATGTCAGAGCGCTGTGCTGCAGATGTGTAAATGTCAGAGCGCTGTGCTGCAGATGTGTAAATGTCAGAGCGCTGTGCTGCAGATGTGTAAATGTCAGGTCGCTGTGCTACAGATGTGTAAATGTCAGGACGCTGTGCTACAGATGTGTAAATGTCAGAGCGCTGTGCTACAGATGTGTAAATGTCAGAGCGCTGTGCTGCAGATGTGTAAATGTCAGGGTGCTGTGCTACAGATGTGTAAATGTCAGAGCGCTGTGCTACAGATGTGTAAATGTCAGAGCGCTGTGCTGCAGATGTGTAAATGTCAGGGCGCTGTGCTACAGATGTGTAAATGTCAGAGCGCTGTGCTGCAAATGTGTAAATGTCAGAGCGCTGTGCTGCAGATGTGTAAATGTCAGAGCGCTGTGCTGCAGATGTGTAAATGTCAGCGCACTGTGCTGCAGATGTGTAAATGTCAGAGCGCTGTGCTACAGATGCGTAAATGTCAGAGCGCTGTGCTGCAGAGTTGTAAATGTCAGAGCGCTGTGCTACAGATGCGTAAATGTCAGAGCGCTGTGCTACAGAGGTGTAAATGTCAGAGCGCTGTGCTACAGAGGTGTAAATGTCAGAGCGCTGTGCTGCAGATGTGTAAATGTCAGAGCGCTGTGCTACAAATGTGTAAATGTCAGAGCGCTGTGCTGCAGATGTGTAGATGTCAGAGCGCTGTGCTGCAGATGCGTAAATGTCAGGGCGCTGTGCTACAGATGTGTAAATGTCAGAGCGCTGTGCTGCAGATGTGTAAATGTCAGAGCGCTGTGCTACAGATGTGTAAATGTCAGAGCGCTGTGCTGCAGATGTGTAAATGTCAGAGTGCTGTGCTACAAATGTGTAAATGTCAGGGCACTGTGCTACAAATGTGTAAATGTCAGGGCGCTGTGCTACAAATGTGTAAATGTCAGAGTGCTGTGCTACAGATGTGTAAATGTCAGAGCGCTGTGCTACAGATGTGTAAATGTCAGAGCGCTGTGCTACAGATGTGTAAATGTCAGAGCGCTGTGCTGCAGATGTGTAAATGTCAGAGCGCTGTGCTACAGATGTGTAAATGTCAGAGCCCTGTGCTACAGATGTGTAAATGTCAGGGTGCTGTGCTACAGATGTGTAAATGTCAGAGCGCTGTGCTGCAGATGTGTAAATGTCAGAGCGCTGTGCTACAGATGTGTAAATGTCAGAGCGCTGTGCTGCAGATGTGTAAATGTCAGAGCGCTGTGCTGCAGATGTGTAAATGTCAGGAGCGCTGTGCTGCAGATGTGTAAATGTCAGAGCGCTGTGCTGCAGATGTGTAAATGTCAGAGTGCTGTGCTACAGATGTGTAAATGTCAGAGCGCTGTGCTGCAGATGTGTAAATGTCAGAGCGCTGTGCTGCAGATGTGTAAATGTCAGGGCGCTGTGCTACAGATGTGTAAATGTCAGAGCGCTGTGCTACAGATGTGTAAATGTCAGAGCGCTGTGCTACAGAGGTGTAAATGTCAGAGCGCTGTGCTACAGATGTGTAAATGTCAGAGCGCTGTGCTACAGATGTGTAAATGTCAGAGCGCTGTGCTACAGATGTGTAAATGTCAGAGCGCTGTGCTGCAGATGTGTAAATGTCAGAGCGCTGTGCTGCAGATGTGTAAATGTCAGAGCGCTGTGCTACAAATGTGTAAATGTCGGAGCGCTGTGCTGCAGATGTGTAAATGTCAGAGCGCTGTGCTACAGATGTGTAAATGTCAGAGCGCTGTGCTACAGATGTGTAAATGTCAGAGCGCTGTGCTGCAGATGTGTAAATGTCAGAGCGCTGTGCTGCAGATGTGTAAATGTCAGAGCGCTGTGCTACAGATGTGTAAATGTCAGAGCGCTGTGCTGCAGATGTGTAAATGTCAGAGCGCTGTGCTACAGATGTGTAAATGTCAGAGCGCTGTGCTGCAGATGTGTAAATGTCAGAGCGCTGTGCTGCAGATGTGTAAATGTCAGAGCGCTGTGCTGCAGATGTGTAAATGTCAGAGCGCTGTGCTACAGATGTGTAAATGTCAGAGCGCTGTGCTGCAGATGTGTAAATGTCAGGGCGCTGTGCTACATAGGTGTAAATGTCAGGCCGTTGTGCTACAGATGTGTAAATGTCAGAGCGCTGTGCTGCAGATGTGTAAATGTCAGAGCGCTGTGCTGCAGATGTGTAAATGTCAGAGCGCTGTGCTGCAGATGTGTAAATGTCAGAGCGCTGTGCTGCAGATGTGTAAATGTCAGAGCGCTGTGCTACAGATGTGTAAATGTCAGAGCGCTGTGCTGCAGATGTGTAAATGTCAGAGCGCTGTGCTGCAGATGTGTAAATGTCAGAGCGCTGTGCTGCAGATGTGTAAATGTCAGAGCGCTGTGCTACAGATGTGTAAATGTCAGAGCGCTGTGCTGCAGATGTGTAAATGTCAGAGCGCTGTGCTACAGATGTGTAAATGTCAGAGCGCTGTGCTACAGATGTGTAAATGTCAGGGCGCTGTGCTGCAGATGTGTAAATGTCAGAGCGCTGTGCTGCAGATGTGTAAATGTCAGAGCGCTGTGCTGCAGATGTGTAAATGTCAGGGCGCTGTGCTACAGAGGTGTAAATGTCAGAGCGCTGTGCTACAGAGGTGTAAATGTCAGAGCGCTGTGCTACAGAGGTGTAATGTCAGAGCGCTGTGCTACAGATGTGTAAATGTCAGAGCGCTGTGCTGCAGATGTGTAAATGTCAGAGCGCTGTGCTGCAGATGTGTAAATGTCAGAGCGCTGTGCTGCAGATGTGTAAATGTCAGAGCGCTGTGCTACAGATGTGTAAATGTCAGGCGCTGTGCTACAGATGTGTAAATGTCAGGAGCGCTGTGCTGCAGATGTGTAAATGTCAGAGCGCTGTGCTGCAGATGTGTAAATGTCAGAGCGCTGTGCTGCAGATGTGTAAATGTCAGAGCGCTGTGCTACAGATTCGTAATGTCAGAGCGCTGTGCTACAGAGGTGTAAATGTCAGAGCGCTGTGCTGCAGATGTGTAAATGTCAGAGCGCTGTGCTACAGATGTGTAAATGTCAGAGCGCTGTGCTGCAGATGTGTAGATGTCAGAGCGCTGTGCTGCAGATGTGTAAATGTCAGAGCGCTGTGCTGCAGATGTGTAAATGTCAGAGCGCTGTGCTACAGAGGTGTAAATGTCAGAGCGCTGTGCTGCAGATGTGTAAATGTCAGAGCGCTGTGCTACAGGGGTGTAAATGTCAGGTTAATGTGCTACAGAGGTGGAAATGTGAGGTTGCTGTGCTACAGATGTGTAAATGTCAGAGCGCTGTGCTGCAGATGTGTAAATTTCAGAGCGCTATACTACAGATGTGTAAATGTCAGAACTCTGTGCTGCAGATGTGTAAATTTCAGAGCGCTGTGCTGCAGATGTGTAAATATCAGAGCGCTGTACTACAGATGTGTAAATGTCAGAGCGCTGTGCTGCAGATGTGTAAATGTCAGAGCGCTGTGCTACAGATGTGTAAATGTCAGAGCGCTGTGCTGCAGAGGTGTAAATGTCAGAGCGCTGTGCTACAGATGTGTAAATGTCAGGGCGCTGTGCTACAGATGTGTAAATGTCAGAGCGCTGTGCTGCAGATGTGTAAATGTCAGAGCGCTGTGCTACAGATGTGTAAATGTCAGAGCGCTGTGCTGCAGATGTGTAAATGTCAGAGCGCTGTGCTGCAGATGTGTAAATGTCAGAGCGCTGTGCTGCAGATGTGTAAATGTCAGAGCGCTGTGCTGCAGATGTGTAAATGTCAGAGCGCTGTGCTGCAGATGTGTAAATGTCAGAGCGCTGTGCTACAGATGTGTAAATGTCAGAGCGCTGTGCTGCAGATGTGTAAATGTCAGAGCGCTGTGCTACAGATGTGTAAATGTCAGAGCGCTGTGCTGCAGAGGTGTAAATGTCAGAGCGCTGTGCTACAGATGTGTAAATGTCAGAGCGCTGTGCTACAGATGTGTAAATGTCAGAGCGCTGTGCTACAGATGTGTAAATGTCAGAGCGCTGTGCTGCAGATGTGTAAATGTCAGGGCGCTGTGCTGCAGATGTGTAAATGTCAGTTTGCTGTGCTACAGATGTGTAAATGTCAGAGCGCTGTGCTACAGATGTGTAAATGTCAGAGCGCTGTGCTGCAGATGTGTAAATGTCAGAGCGCTGTGCTACAAATGTGTAAATGTCAGAGCGCTGTGCTGCAGATGTGTAAATGTCAGAGTGCTGTGCTACAAATGTGTAAATGTCGGAGCGCTGTGCTGCAGATGTGTAGATGTCAGAGCGCTGTGCTGCAGATGTGTAAATGTCAGAGCGCTGTGCTGCAGATGTGTAAATGTCAGAGCGCTGTGCTACAGATGTGTAAATGTCAGAGCGCTGTGCTACAGAGGTGTAAATGTCAGAGCGCTGTGCTGCAGATGTGTAAATGTCAGAGCGCTGTGCTGCAGATGTGTAAATGTCAGGGCCCTGTGCTGCAGATGTGTAACTGTCAGGGCGCTGTGCTGCAGATGTGTAATGTCAGAGCGCTGTGCTGCAGATGTGTAACTTTCAGGCCGCTGTGCTACAGAGGTGTAAATGTCAGAGCGCTGTGCTACAGATTTGTAAATGTCAGAGCGCTGTGCTACAGATGTGTAAATGTCAGAGCGCTGTGCTGCAGATGTGTAAATGTCAGAGCGCTGTGCTACAGATGTGTAAATGTCAGAGCGCTGTGCTGCAGATGTGTAAATGTCAGAGCGCTGTGCTGCAGATGTGTAAATGTCAGAGCGCTGTGCTACAGATGTGTAAATGTCAGAGCGCTGTGCTGCAGATGTGTAAATGTCAGAGCGCTGTGCTACAGATGTGTAAATGTCAGAGCGCTGTGCTACAGATGTGTAAATGTCAGAGCGCTGTGCTGCAGATGTGTAAATGTCAGAGCGCTGTGCTGCAGATGTGTAAATGTCAGAGCGCTGTGCTACAGATGTGTAAATGTCAGAGCGCTGTGCTGCAGATGTGTAAATGTCAGAGCGCTGTGCTACAGATGTGTAAATGTCAGAGCGCTGTGCTGCAGATGTGTAAATGTCAGAGCGCTGTGCTGCAGAGGTGTAAATGTCAGGGCGCTGTGCTACAGATGTGTAAATGTCAGAGCCCTGTGCTACAGATGTGTAAATGTCAGGGCGCTGTGCTACAGATGTGTAAATGTCAGAGCGCTGTGCTGCAGATGTTAAAATGTCAGGGTGCTGTGCTACAAATGTGTAAATGTCAGAGCGCTGTGCTACAGATGTGTAAATGTCAGGGTGCTGTGCTGCAGATGTGTAGATGTCAGAGCGCTGTGCTGCAGATGTGTAAATGTCTGGGTGCTGTGCTACAAATGTGTAAATGTCAGGGCACTGTGCTACAGATGTGTAAATGTCAGGGCGCTGTGCTGCAGATGTGTAAATGTCAGAGCGCTGTGCTGCAGATGTGTAAATGTCAGAGCGCTGTGCTACAGATGTGTAAATGTCAGAGCGCTGTGCTGCAGATGTGTAAATGTCAGAGCGCTGTGCTACAGATGTGTAAATGTCAGAGCGCTGTGCTGCAGATGTGTAAATGTCAGAGCGCTGTGCTACAGATGTGTAAATGTCAGAGCGCTGTGCTACAGATGTGTAAATGTCAGAGCGCTGTGCTGCAGATGTGTAAATGTCAGAGCGCTGTGCTACAGATGTGTAAATGTCAGAGCGCTGTGCTGCAGATGTGTAGATGTCAGAGCGCTGTGCTGCAGATGTGTAAATGTCAGAGCGCTGTGCTACAGATGTGTAAATGTCAGAGCGCTGTGCTGCAGATGTGTAAATGTCAGAGCGCTGTGCTACAGATGTGTAAATGTCAGAGCGCTGTGCTGCAGATGTGTAAATGTCAGAGCGCTGTGCTACAAATGTGTAAATGTCAGAGCGCTGTGCTGCAGATGTGTAAATGTCAGAGCGCTGTGCTACAGATGTGTAAATGTCAGAGCGCTGTGCTGCAGATGTGTAAATGTCAGAGCGCTGTGCTGCAGATGTGTAAATGTCAGAGCGCTGTGCTGCAGATGTGTAAATGTCAGAGCGCTGTGCTACAGGGGTGTAAATGTCAGGGTGCTGTGCTGCAGATGTGTAAATGTCAGAGCGCTGTGCTGCAGATGTGTAAATGTCAGAGTGCTGTGCTGACAGATGTGTAAATGTCAGAGCGCTGTGCTGCAGATGTTTAAATGTCAGGGTGCTGTGCAACAAATGTGTAAATGTCAGAGCGCTGTGCTGCAGATGTGTAAATGTCAGAGCGCTGTGCTGCAGATGTGTAAATGTCAGAGCGCTGTGCTACAGATGTGTAAATGTCAGAGCGCTGTGCTGCAGATGTGTAAATTTCAGAGCGCTGTGCTGCAGATGTGTAGATGTCAGAGTGCTGTGCTACAGATGTGTAAATGTCAGAGCGCTGTGCTGCGGAGTTGTAAATGTCAGAGCGCTGTGCTACAGATGTGTAAATGTCAGAGCGCTGTGCTACAGATGTGTAAATGTCAGAGCGCTGTGCTGCAGATGTGTAAATGTCAGAGCGCTGTGCTGCAGATGTGTAAATGTCAGGGCGCTGTGCAACAGATGTGTAAATGTCAGAGCGCTGTGCTGCAGATGTGTAAATGTCAGAGCGCTGTGCTACAGATGTGTAAATGTCAGGGCGCTGTGCTGCAGATGTGTAGATGTCAGAGCGCTGTGCTGCAGATGTGTAAATGTCAGAGCGCTGTGCTACAAACGTGTAAATGTCAGGGCGCTGTGCTGCAGATGTGCAGATGTCAGAGCACTGTGCTGCAGATGTGTAAATGTCAGAGTGCTGTGCTACAGATGTGTAAATGTCAGAACGCTGTGCTGCAGATGTGTAAATGTCAGAGCGCTGTGCTACAGATGTGTAAATGTCAGAGCGCTGTGCTACAGATGTGTAAATGTCAGAGCGCTGTGCTGCAGATGTGTAAATGTCAGAGCGCTGTGCTACAGATGTGTAAATGTCAGAGCGCTGTGCTGCAGATGTGTAAATGTCAGGCCGCTGTGCTACAGAGGTGTAAATGTCAGAGCGCTGTGCTGCAGATGTGTAAATGTCAGAGCGCTGTGCTGCAGATGTGTAAATGTCAGGGCGCTGTGCTACATAGGTGTAAATGTCAGAGCGCTGTGCTACAGAGGTGTAAATGTCAGAGCGCTGTGCTACAGAGGTGTAAATGTCAGAGCGCTGTGCTGCAGATGTGTAAATGTCAGAGCGCTGTGCTACAGATGTGTAAATGTCAGAGCGCTGTGCTACAGATGCGTAAATGTCAGAGCGCTGTGCTGCAGATGTGTAGATGTCAGAGCGCTGTGCTGCAGATGTGTAAATGTCAGGGCGCTGTGCTACAGAGGTGTAAATGTCAGGCCGCTGTGCTGCAGATGTGTAAATGTCAGAGCGCTGTGCTGCAGATGTGTAAATGTCAGAGCGCTGTGCTACATAGGTCTAAATGTCATGCCGCTGTGCAACAGAGGTGTAAATATCAGAGCATTGTGCTACAGCGGGGTAAATGTCAGAGCCTTGTGCTACAGATGTGTAAATGTCTGAGCGCTGTGCTGCAGATGTGTAAATGTCAGAGCGCTGTGCTACAGATGTGTAAATGTCAGAGCGCTGTGCTACAGAGGAGTTAATGTCAGAGCGCTGTGCTGCAGATGTGTAAATGTCAGAGCGCTGTGCTGCAGATGTGTAAATGTCAGAGCGCTGTGCTGCAGATGTGTAAATGTCAGAGCGCTGTGCTGCAGATGTGTAAATGTCAGAGCGCTGTGCAACAGATGTGTAAATGTCAGAGCGCTGTGCTACAGATGCGTAAATGTCAGAGCGCTGTGCTACAGATGTGTAAATGTCAGAGCGCTGTGCTGCAGATGTGTAAATGTCAGAGCGCTGTGCTGCAGATGTGTAAATGTCAGGAGCGCTGTGCTGCAGATGTGTAAATGTCAGAGCGCTGTGCTGCAGATGTGTAAATGTCAGAGCGCTGTGCTACAGATGTGTAAATGTCAGAGCGCTGTGCTACAGATGTGTAAATGTCAGGGTGCTGTGCTGCAGATGTGTAAATGTCAGAGCGCTGTGCTGCAGATGTGTAAATGTCAGGGCGCTGTGCTACAGATGTGTAAATGTCAGAGCGCTGTGCTGCAGATGTGTAAATGTCAGGGTGCTGTGCTACAGATGTGTAAATGTCAGAGCGCTGTGCTACAGATATGTAAATGTCAGAGTGCTGTGCTACAGATGTGTAAATGTCAGAGCGCTGTGCTACAGAAATGTGAATGTCAGAGCGCTGTGCTACAGATGTGTAAATGTCAGAGCGCTGTGCTACAGATGTGTAAATGTCAGAGCGCTGTGCTACAGATGTGTAAATGTCAGAGCGCTGTGCTACAGATGTGTAAATGTCAGAGCGCTGTGCTGCAGATGTGTAAATGTCAGTGCGCTGTGCTGCAGATGTGTAAATGTCAGAGCGCTGTGCTGCAGATGTGTAAATGTCAGAGCGCTGTGCTACAGATGTGTAAATGTCAGAGCGCTGTGCTGCAGATGTGTAAATGTCAGAGCGCTGTGCTACAGATGTGTAAATGTCAGAGCGCTGTGCTGCAGATGTGTAAATGTCAGAGCGCTGTGCTACAGATGTGTAAATGTCAGAGCGCTGTGCTGCAGATGTGTAAATGTCAGAGCGCTGTGCTGCAGATGTGTAAATATCAGAGCGCTGTACTACAGATGTGTAAATGTCAGAACGCTGTGCTGCAGATGTGTAAATGTCAGAGCGCTGTGCTGCAGATGTGTAAATTTCAGGCCGCTGTGCTACAGAGGTGTAAATGTCAGAGCGCTGTGCTGCAGAGGTGTAAATGTCAGAGCGCTGTGCTGCAGATGTGTAAATGTCAGAGCGCTGTGCTACAGATGTGTAAATGTCAGAGCGCTGTGCTACAGATGTGTAAATGTCAGGAGTGCTGTGCTACAATGTGTAAATGTCAGAGCGCTGTGCTGCAGATGTGTAATGTCAGAGCGCTGTGCTGCAGATGTGTAAATGTCAGGGCGCTGTGCTACAGAGGTGTAAATGTCAGAGCTCTGTGCTACAGTTGTGTAAATGTCAGAGCACTGTACTACAGATGTGTCAATGTCAGAGCACTGTGCTGCAGATGTGTAAATTTCAGAGCGCTTTGTTGCAGATGTGTAAATGTCAGAGCGCTGTGCTGCAGATGTGTAAATGTCAGAGCGCTGTGCTACAGATGTGTAAATGTCAGAGCGCTGTGCTGCAGATGTGTAAATGTCAGAGTGCTGTGCTACAGATGTGTAAATGTCAGGATGCTGTGCTGCAGATGTGTAAATGTCAGGGCGCTGTGCTGCAGATGTGTAAATGTCAGAGCGCTGTGCTACAGATGTGTAAATGTCAGGGTGCTGTGCTACAGAGGTGTAAATGTCAGAGCGCTGTGCTGCAGATGTGTAAATGTCAGGGCGCTGTGCTACAGAGGTGTAAATGTCAGGGCGCTGTGCTACAGATGTGTAATTGTCAGAGCCCTGTGCTACAGATGTGTAAATGTCAGAGCGCTGTGCTGCAGATGTGTAAATGTCAGAGTGCTGTGCTACAGATGTGTAAATGTCAGAGCGCTGTGCTGCAGATGTGTAAATGTCAGAGCGCTGTGCTGCAGATGTGTAAATGTCAGAGCGCTGTGCTGCAGATGTGTAAATGTCAGAGCGCTGTGCTACAGATGTGTAAATGTCAGAGCGCTGTGCTAGCAGATGTGTAAATGTCAGAGCGCTGTGCTGCAGATGTGTAAATGTCAGAGCGCTGTGCTGCAGATGTGTAAATGTCAGAGCGCTGTGCTACAGATGTGTAAATGTCAGAGCGCTGTGCTACAGATGTGTAAATGTCAGAGCGCTGTGCTGCAGATGTGTAAATGTCAGGGCGCTGTGCTGCAGATGTGTAAATGTCAGGGCGCTGTGCTACAGAGGTGTAAATGTCAGAGCGCTGTGCTACAGAGGTGTAAATGTCAGAGCGCTGTGCTACAGATGTGTAAATGTCAGAGCGCTGTGCTACAGATGTGTAGATGTCAGAGCGCTGTGCTGCAGATGTGTAAATGTCAGGGCGCTGTGCTACAGATGTGTAAATGTCAGAGCGCTGTGCTGCAGATGTGTAAATGTCAGAGCGCTGTGCTGCAGATGTGTAAATGTCAGAGCGCTGTGCTACAGATGTGTAAATGTCAGAGCGCTGTGCTGCAGATGTGTAAATGTCAGAGCGCTGTGCTACAGATGTGTAAATGTCAGAGCGCTGTGCTGCAGATGTGTAAATTTCAGAGCGCTGTGCTACAGATGTGTAAATGTCAGGCCGCTGTGCAACAGATGTGTAAATGTCAGAGCGCTGTGCTACAGATGTGTAAATGTCAGAGCGCTGTGCTACAGATGTGTAAATGTCAGAGCGCTGTGCTGCAGATGTGTAAATGTCAGAGCGCTGTGCTACAGATGTGTAAATGTCAGAGCGCTGTGCTGCAGATGTGTAAATGTCAGAGCGCTGTGATACAAATGTGTAGATGTCAGAGCGCTGTGCTGCAGATGTGTAAATGTCAGAGCGCTGTGCTGCAGATGTGTAGATGTCAGAGCGCTGTGCTGCAGATGTGTAAATGTCAGAGCGCTGTGCTACAGATGTGTAAATGTCAGAGCGCTGTGCTGCAGATGTGTAAATGTCAGAGCGCTGTGCTGCAGATGTGTAAATGTCAGAGCGCTGTGCTACTAATGTGTAAATGTCAGGTTGCTGTGCTACAGATGTGTAAATGTCAGAGCGCTGTGCTGCAGATGTGTAAATGTCAGGGCGCTGTGCTACAGAGGTGTAAATGTCAGAGCGCTGTGCTACAGATGTGTAAATGTCAGAGCGCTGTGCTACAGATGTGTAAATGTCAGAGCGCTGTGCTGCAGATGTGTAAATGTCAGAGCGCTGTGCTGCAGATGTGTAAATGTCAGGGCGCTGTGCTGCAGATGTGTAAATGTCAGAGCGCTGTGCTACAGATGTGTAAATGTCAGGGCGCTGTGCTACAGATGTGTAAATGTCAGAGCGCTGTGCTACAGATGTGTAAATGTCAGAGCGCTGTGCTACAGAGGTGTAAATGTCAGAGCGCTGTGCTGCAGATGTGTAAATGTCAGAGCGCTGTGCTGCAGATGTGTAAATGTCAGAGCGCTGTGCTGCAGATGTGTAAATGTCAGAGCGCTGTGCTGCAGATGTGTAGATGTCAGAGCGCTGTGCTGCAGATGTGTAGATGTCAGAGCGCTGTGCTGCAGATGTGTAAATGTCAGGGCTCTGTGCTACATAGGTGTAAATTCAGAGCGCTGTGCTACAGATGTGTAAATGTCAGAGCGCTGTGCTGCAGATGTGTAAATGTCAGAGCGCTGTGCTGCAGATGTGTAAATGTCAGGCCGCCGTGCAACACAGGTGTAAATATCAGAGCGTTGTGCTACAGATGTGTAAATGTCAGAGCGCTGTGCTACAGATGTTTAAATGTCAGGGTGCTGTGCTGCGGAGGTGTAAATGTCAGAGCGCTGTGCTACAGATGTGTAATTGTCAGAGCCCTGTGCTACAGATGTGTAAATGGTCAGGTCGCTGTGCTACAGATGTGTAAATGTCAGAGCGCTGTGCTGCAGATGTGTAAATGTCAGTGCGCTGTGCTACAGATTGTGTAAATGTCAGGAGCGCTGTGCTACAAATGTGTAGATGTCAGAGCGCTGTGCTGCAGATGTGTAAATTTCAGAGCGCTGTGCTGCAGATGTGTAAATATCAGAGCGCCTGTGCTACAGATGTGTAAATGTCAGGAGCGCTGTGCTGCAGATGTGTAAATTTCAGAGCGCGGTGCTGCAGATGTGTAGATGTCAGAGTGCTGTGCTACAGATGTTTAAATGTCAGGGTGCTGTGCTGCAGATGTTTAAATGTCAGGGTGCTGTGCTACAAATGTGTAAATGTCAGAGCGCTGTGCTGCAGATGTGTAAATGTCAGAGCGCTGTGCTACAATTGTGTAGATGTCAGAGCGCTGTGCTGCAGATGTGTAGATGTCAGTGCGCTGTGCTGCAGATGTGTAAATGTCAGAGCGCTGTGCTACAGATGTGTAAATGTCAGAGCGCTGTGCTGCAGATGTTTAAATGTCAGAGAGCTGTGCTACAAATGTGTAAATGTCAGAGCGCTTTGCTGCAGATGTGTAAATGTCAGAGCGCTGTGCTGCAGATATGTAAATGTCAGGGCGCTGTGCTACAGATGTGTAATTGTCAGAGCGCTGTGCTGCAGATGTGTAAATGTCAGAGCGCTGTGCTACAGATGTGTAAATGTCAGAGCGCTGTGCTACAGATGTGTAAATGTCAGGCGCTGTGCTGCAGATGTGTAAATGTCAGAGCGCTGTGCTACAGATGTGTAAATGTCAGAGCGCTGTGCTGCAGATGTGTAAATGTCAGGGCGCTGTGCTACAGATGTGTAAATGTCAGAGCGCTGTGCTACAGATGTGTAAATGTCAGAGCGCTGTGCTACAGATGTGTAAATGTCAGAGCGCTGTGCTGCAGATGTGTAAATGTCAGAGCGCTGTGCTACAGATGTGTAAATGTCAGAGCGCTGTGCTGCAGATGTGTAAATGTCAGAGCGCTGTGCTGCAGATGTGTAAATGTCAGAGCGCTGTGCTACAGATGTGTAAATGTCAGAACGCTGTGCTGCAGATGTGTAAATGTCAGGAGCGCTGTGCTGCAGATGTGTAAATGTCATGGCGCTGTGCTACAGATGTGTAAATGTCAGAGCGCTGTGCTACAAATGTGTAAATGTCAGAGCGCTGTGCTGCAGATGTGTAAATGTCAGAGCGCTGTGCTGCAGATGTGTAAATGTCAGGGCGCTGTGCTGCAGATGTGTAAATGTCAGAGCGCTGTGCTACAGATGTGTAAATGTCAGAGCGCTGTGCTGCAGATGTGTAAATGTCAGGGCGCTGTGCTGCAGATGTGTAAATGTCAGAGCGCTGTGCTACAGATGTGTAAATGTCAGAGCGCTGTGCTACAGATGTGTAAATGTCAGAGCGCTGTGCTACAGATGTGTAAATGTCAGAGCGCTGTGCTGCAGATGTGTAAATGTCAGGGCGCTGTGCTACAGATGTGTAAATGTCAGAGCGCTGTGCTGCAGATGTGTAAATGTCAGAGCGCTGTGCTACAGAGGTGTAAATGTCATGCCGCTGTGAAACAGAGGTGTAAATTTCAGAGCGTTGTGCTGCAGATGTGTAAATGTCAGAGCGCTGTGCTACAGATGCGTAAAAGTCAGAGCGCTGTGCTACAGAGGTGTAAATGTCAGAGCGCTGTGCTACAGATGTGTAAATGTCAGGCGCTGTGCTGCAGATGTGTAAATGTCAGAGCGCTGTGCTGCAGATGTGTAAATGTCAGGGCGCTGTGCTACAGATGTGTAAATGTCAGAGCGCTGTGCTGCAGATGTGTAAATGTCAGGGCGCTGTGCTACAGATGTGTAAATGTCAGAGCGCTGTGCTGCAGATGTGTAAATGTCAGAGCGCTGTGCTGCAGATGTGTAAATGTCAGAGCGCTGTGCTACAGATGTGTAAATGTCCAGGCGCTGTGCTGCAGATGCGTAAATGTCAGAGCGCTGTGCTACAGAGATGTAAATGTCAGAGCGTTGTGCTGCAGATGTTTAAATGTCAGGGAGCTGTGCAGACAGAGGTGTAAATGTCAGGCGCTGTGCTACAGATGTGTAAATGTCAGGGAGCTGTGCTACAGATGTGTAAATGTCAGAGCGCTGTGCTGCAGATGTGTAAATGTCAGGGCGCTGTGCTGCAGATGTGTAAATGTCAGAGCGCTGTGCTGCAGATGGTTAATGTCAGGAGCGCTGTGCTAGCAGATGTGTAAATGTCAGAGCGCTGTGCTACAGTGGTGTAAATGTCAGGGCGCTTGCTGCCCAGATGTGTAAATGTCAGAGCGCTGTGCTACAGATGTGTAAATGTCAGGGCGCTGTGCTACAGATGTGTAAATGTCAGGTGCTGTGCTTCAGATGTGATAAATGTCAGAGCTGCTGTGCTACAGATGTGTAAATGTCAGAGCGCTGTGCTGCTAGATGTTGTAAATGTCAGAGCGCCTGTGCTGCAGATGTGTAAATGTCAGAGCGCTGTGCTGCAGATGTTGTAAATGTCAGGCGCTGTGCTGCAGATGTGTAAATGTCAGAGCGCTGTGCTACAGAGTGTAAATGTCAGCGCCTGTGCTACAGATGGTAAATGTCAGAGCACTGTGCTACAGAGGTGTAATGTCAGAGCTGCTGTGCTGCAGAGGTGTAAATGTCAGACGGCTGCTGTGCTGCAGAGGTGTAAATGTCAGGTCGCCTGTGCTGCAGATGTGTAATGTTAAGGCTGCTGTGCTACAGATGAGTAAATGTCAGAGCCACTGTGCTGCAAGATGTAAATGTCAGGCTTGCTGTGACTACGAATGTGTACAATGTCAAGAGCGCTGTGCTGCAGCTGTGTACAATGTCCAGAGCGCAGTGCACCATATGATAGTATATGTCCAGAGCGCTGTGCTGCAGATGTGTAGATGTCAGAGCGCTGTGTTGCAGATGTGTAAATGTCAGAGCGCTGTACTACAGATGTGTAAATGTCAGAGCTCTGTGCTACAGATGCGTAAATGTCAGAGCGCTGTGCTACAGGGGTGTAAATGTCAGAGCGCTGTGCTGCAGATGTGTAAATGTCAGGGCGCTGTGCTACAGATGTGTAAATGTCAGAGCGCTGTGCTGCAGATGTGTAAATGTCAGAGCGCTGTGCTGCAGATGTGTAAATGTCAGAGCGCTGTGCTACAGAGGTGTAAATGTCAGAGCGCTGTGCTACAGGGGTGTAAATGTCAGAGCGCTGTGCTGCAGATGTGTAAATGTCAGGTTGCTGTGCTACAGATGTGTAAATGTCAGAGCGCTGTGCTGCAGATGTGTAAATGTCAGAGCGCTGTGCTGCAGATGTGTAAATGTCAGAGCGCTGTGCTGCAGATGTGTAAATGTCAGAGCGCTGTGCTGCAGATGTGTAAATGTCAGAGCGCTGTGCTGCAGATGTGTAAATGTCAGAGCGCTGTGCTACAGAGGTGTAAATGTCAGAGCGCTGTGCTACAGATGTGTAAATGTCAGAGCGCTGTGCTACAGATGTGTAAATGTCAGAGCGCTGTGCTGCAGATGTGTAAATGTCAGAGCGCTGTGCTACAGATGTGTAAATGTCAGAGCGCTGTGCTGCAGATGTGTAAATGTCAGAGCGCTGTGCTACAGATGTGTAAATGTCAGGGCGCTGTGCTACAGAGGTGTAAATGTCAGAGCGCTGTGCTACAGATGTGTAAATGTCAGAGCGCTGTGCTACAGATGTGTAAATGTCAGAGCGCTGTGCTGCAGATGTGTAAATGTCAGAGCGCTGTGCTACAGATGTGTAAATGTCAGAGCGCTGTGCTGCAGATGTGTAAATGTCAGAGCGCTGTGCTACAGATGTGTAAATGTCAGAGGTGCTGTGCTACAGATGTGTAAATGTCAGAGCGCTGTGCTGCAGATGTGTAAATATCAGAGCGCTGTGCTACTAATGTGTAAATGTCGGAGCGCTGTGCTGCAGATGTGTAAATGTCAGGGCGCTGTACTGCAGATGTGTAAATGTCAGAGCGCTGTGCTGCAGATGTGTAAATGTCAGAGCGCTGTGCTACAGATGTGTAAATGTCAGAGCGCTGTGCTGCAGATGTGTAAATGTCAGAGCGCTGTGCTGCAGATGTGTAAATGTCAGAGCGCTGTGCTGCAGAGGTGTAAATGTCAGAGCGCTGTGCTGCAGATGTGTAAATGTCAGAGCGCTGTGCTGCAGATGTGTAAATGTCAGAGCGCTGTGCTACAGATGTGTAAATGTCAGAGCGCTGTGCTGCAGATGTGTAAATGTCAGAGCGCTGTGCTGCAGATGTGTAAACTTCAGGGCGCTGTTCTACAGGGGTGTAAATGTCAGGGCGCTGTGCTGCAGATGTGTAAATGTCTGGGCGCTGTGCTACAGAGGTGTTAATGTCAGAGCGCTGTGCTGCAGATGTGTAAATGTCAGGTGCGCTGTGCTACAGATGTTGTAAATGTCAGGGCGCTGTGCTAGCAGATGTGTAAATGTCAGAGCGCTGTGCTACAGATGTGTAAATGTCAGAGTGCTGTGCTGCAGAGTTGTAAATGTCAGAGCTCTGTGCTACAGATGTGTAAATGTCAGAGCGCTGTGCTACAGAGGTGTAAATGTCAGAGCCCTGTGCTACAGATGTGTAAATGTCAGAGTGCTTTGCTGCAGATTTGTAAATGTCAGAGCGCTGTGCTGCAGATGTGTAAATATCAGAGCGCTGTGCTACTAATGTGTAAATGTCGGAGCGCTGTGCTGCAGATGTGTAAATGTCAGGGTGCTGTGCTACAAATGTGTACATGTCAGAGTGCTATGCTGCAGATGTGTGAATGTCAGAGCGCTGTGCTACTAATGTGTAAATGTCAGAGCGCTGTGCTGCAGAGTTGTAAATGTCAGAGCGCTGTGCTACAGATGTGTAAATGTCAGAGCGCTGTGCTACAGATGCGTAAATGTCAGAGCGCTGTGCTGCAGATGTGTAAATGTCAGGGTGCTGTTCTACAGGGGTGTAAATGTCAGGGCGCTGTGCTGCAGATGTGTAAATGTCAGGGTGCTGTGCAACAAATGTGTAAATGTCAGAGCGCTGTGCTGCAGATGTGTAAATGTCAGAGCGCTGTGCTACAGATGTGTAAATGTCAGAGCGCTGTGCTACAGATGTGTAAATGTCAGAGCGCTGTGCTACAGATGTGTAAATGTCAGAGCGCTGTGCTGCAGATGTGTAAATGTCAGAGCGCTGTGCTACAGATGTGTAAATGTCAGAGCGCTGTGCTGCAGATGTGTAAATGTCAGAGCGCTGTGCTACAGATGTGTAAATGTCAGAGCGCTGTGCTACAGATGTGTAAATGTCAGAGCGCTGTGCTGCAGATGTGTAAATGTCAGGGCGCTGTGCTGCAGAGGTGTAAATGTCAGGGCGCTGTGCTACAGATGTGTAAATGTCAGAGCGCTGTGCTACAGAGGTGTAAATGTCAGAGCGCTGTGCTACAGATGTGTAAATGTCAGAGCGCTGTGCTACAGATGTGTAAATGTCAGAGCGCTGTGCTGCAGATGTGTAAATGTCAGGGCGCTGTGCTGCAGATGTGTAAATGTCAGGGCGCTGTGCTGCAGATGTGTAAATGTCAGGGTGCTGTGCTACAAAGGTGTAAATGTCAGGGCGCTGTGCTGCAGATGTGTAAATGTCAGAGCGCTGTGCTACAGATGTGTAAATGTCAGAGCGCTGTGCTACAGATGTGTAAATGTCAGAGCGCTGTGCTGCAGATGTGTAAATGTCAGAGCGCTGTGCTACAGATGTGTAAATGTCAGAGCGCTGTGCTGCAGAGGTGTAAATGTCAGGGCGCTGTGCTACAGATGTGTAAATGTCAGAGCGCTGTGCTGCAGATGTGTAAATGTCAGAGCGCTGTGCTGCAGATGTGTAAATGTCAGAGCGCTGTGCTGCAGATGTGTAAATGTCAGAGCGCTGTGCTGCAGATGTGTAAATGTCAGAGCGCTGTGCTACAAATGTGTAAATGTCAGGGCACTGTGCTGCAGATGTGTAAATGTCAGAGCGCTGTGCTGCAGATGTGTAAATGTCAGAGTGCTGTGCTACAGAGATGTAATGTCAGGAGCCTGTGCTACAGATGTTTAAATGTCAGGTTGCTGTGCTGCGGAGGTGTAAATGTCAGAGCGCTGTGCTGCAGATGTGTAAAGTCGAGCGCTGTGGCTACAGATGTGTAAATGTCAGAGCGCTGTGCTGCAGATGTGTAAATGTCAGAGCGCTGTGCTGCAGATGTGTAAATGTCAGAGCGCTGTGCTAGCAGATGTGTAAATGTCAGAGTCGCTGTGCTGCAGATGTGTAATGTCAGAGCGCTGTGCTCCAGATGTGTAAATGTCAGAGGCACTGTGCTGCAGATGTGTAAATGTCAGGGCGCTGTGCTAGCAGATGTGTAAATGTCAGAGTCGCTGTGCTGCAGATGTGTAAATGTCAGAGCGCTGTGCTACAGATGTGTAAATGTCAGAGCGCTGTGCTGCAGATGTGTAAATGTCAGAGCGCTGTGCTGCAGATGTGTAAATGTCAGAGCGCTGTGCTACAGATGTGTAAATGTCAGAGCGCTGTGCTACAGATGTGTAAATGTCAGAGCGCTGTGCTGCAGATGTGTAAATTTCAGAGCGCTGTGCTGCAGATGTGTAGATGTCAGAGTGCTGTGCTGCAGATGTGTAAATGTCAGGGCGCTGTGCTACAGATGTGTAAATGTCAGGGTGCTGTGCAACAAATGTGTAAATGTCAGAGCGCTGTGCTGCAGATGTGTAAATGTCAGAGCGCTGTGCTACAGATGTGTAAATGTCAGGGCGCTGTGCTACAGAGGTGTAAATGTCAGAGCGCTGTGCTACAGATGTGTAAATGTCAGGGCGCTGTGCTACATGGGTGTAAATGTCAGAGCGCTGTGCTGCAGATGTGTAAATGTCAGGGCGCTGTGCTACAGAGGTGTAAATGTCAGGTTGCTGTGCTACAGATGTGTACAATGACAAGCGCTGTGCTGCAGAGTTGTAAATGTCAGAGCGCTGTGCACAGATGTGTAAATGTCAGAGCGCTGTCTACAGATGTTAATTGTCAGAGCGCTGTCTTGCAGAGGTGTATATGTCAGGGCGCGGTGCTACAGATGTGTAAATGTCAGAGCGCTGTGCTACAGAGGTGTAAATGTCAGAGCGCTGTGCTACAGATGTGTAAATGTCAGAGGCGCTGTGCTTGCAGAGGTGTAGATGTCAGAGCGCTGTGCTACAGATGTGTAATGTCAGGGCGCATGTCGGCAGATGTGTAAATGTCAGGTACGCTGTTGGCTACAGATGTTGTAAATCGTCAGAGCGCTGTGCTACAGATGGGTAGATGTCTGAGTGCTGTGCTGCAGAGGTGTAATATGTCAGGCGCTGTGGCTACAGAGGTCTAAATGTCAGGCGCTGTGCTACAGATGTGTAAATGATCAGGGCGCTGGTGCTACAGATGGTAAATGTCAGAGCGCTGTGCTACAGATGTTAATTGTCAGAGCGCTGTGCTACGAGGTGTAGATGTCAGAGCGCTGTGCTGCAGATGTGTAGATGTCAGTGCGCTGTGCTGCAGATGTGTAAATGTCAGAGTGCTGTACTGCAGATGTGTAGATGTCAGAGCGCTGTGCTGCAGATGTGTAAATTTCAGAGCGCTGTGCTACAGATGCGTAAATGTCAGGCCGCTATGCAACAGAGGTGTAAATATCAGAGCGTTGTGCTACAGATGTTTAAATGTCAGAGCACTGTACTACAGATGTGTAAATGTCAGAGCGCTGTGCTACAGATGTGTAAATGTCAGGGTGCTGTGCTGCAGATGTGTAAATGTCAGAGCGCTGTGCTACAGATGTGTAAATGTCAGAGCGCTGTGCTGCAGATGTGTAAATGTCAGAGCGCTGTGCTGCAGATGTGTAAATGTCAGAGCGCTGTGCTGCAGATGTGTAAATGTCAGAGCGCTGTGCTGCAGATGTGTAAATGTCAGAGCGCTGTGCTGCAGATGTGTAAATGTCAGAGCGCTGTGCTACAGATGTGTAAATGTCAGAGCGCTGTGCTGCAGATGTGTAAATGTCAGAGCGCTGTGCTGCAGATGTGTAAATGTCAGAGCGCTGTGCTGCAGATGTGTAAATGTCAGAGCGCTGTGCTAGCAGATGTGTAAATGTCAGAGCGCTGTGCTGCAGATGTGTAAATGTCAGAGCGCTGTGCTGCAGATGTGTAAATGTCAGAGCGCTGTGCTACAGATGTGTAAATGTCAGAGCGCTGTGCTGCAGATGTTTAAATGTCAGGGTGCTGTGCTACAGATGTGTAAATGTCAGAGCGCTGTGCTGCAGATGTGTAAATGTCAGAGCGCTGTGCTACAGATGTGTAAATGTCAGGGCGCTGTGCTACAGATGTGTAATTGTCAGAGCGCTGTGCTGCAGATGTGTAAATGTCAGGTTGCTGGGCTACAGAGGTGTAAATGTCAGGTCGCTGTGCTGCAGATGTGTAAATGTCAGGGCGCTGTGCTACAGAGGTGTAAATGTCAGGGCGCTGTGCTACAGATGTGTAATTGTCAGAGCGCTGTGCTGCAGATGTGTAAATGTCAGAGCGCTGTGCTGCAGATGTGTAAATGTCAGGGCGCTGTGCTACAGATGTGTAATTGTCAGAGCGCTGTGCTACAGATGTGTAAATGTCAGAGCGCTGTGCTGCAGATGTGTAAATGTCAGAGCGCTGTGCTACAGATGTTTAAATGTCAGGGTGCTGTGCTGCAGAGGTGTAAATGTCAGAGCGCTGTGCTACAGGGGTGTAAATGTCAGGGCGCTGTGCTGCAGATGTGTAAATGTCAGTTTGCTGTGCTACAGATGTGTAAATGTCAGAGCGCTGTGCTACAGAGGTGTAAATGTCAGGGCGCTGTGCTGCAGATGTGTAAATGTCAGAGCGCTGTGCTGCAGATGTGTAAATGTCAGAGCGCTGTGCTGCAGATGTGTAAATGTCAGGGCGCTGTGCTACAGATGTGTAAATGTCAGAGCGCTGTGCTGCAGATGTGTAAATGTCAGAGCGCTGTGCTGCAGATGTGTAAATGTCAGGCGCTGTGCTACAGATGTGTAAATGTCAAGCGGCTGTACTACAGATGTTTAAATGTCAGATCGCTGTGCTGCAGATGTGTAAATGTCAGGGCTGCTGTGCTGCAGAGGTGTAAATGTCAGAGCGCTGTGCTACAGATGTGTAAACTTCAGGGCGCTGTTCTACATGGGTGTAAATGTCAGAGCGCTGTGCTGCAGATGTTTAAATGTCTGGGCGCTGCGCTACAGAGGTGTTAATGTCAGAGGCTCGTGCTGCAGATGTGTAAATGTCAGGGCGCTGTGCTCCAGCATGTGTAAATGTCTGAGCGCTGTGCTACAGATGTGTAAATGTCAGAGTGCTGTGCTACAGATGTGTAAATGTCAGAGCGCTGTGCTGCAGATGGTGTAAATGTCAGAGCGCTGTGCTACAGATGTGTAAATGTCAGGGCGCTGTGCTGCAGATGTGTAATGTCAGAGCGCTGTGCTGCAGATGTGTAAATGTCAGAGCTGCTAGTGCTACAATGTGTAAATGTCAGAGCGCTGTGCTGCAGATGTGTAACTGTCAGTGCGCTGTGCTACAGATGTGTAAATGTCAGAGAGCTGTGCTGCAGATGTGTAAATGTCAGAGCTGCTGTGCTACAGATGTGTAAATGTCAGAGCGCTGTGCTGCAGATGTGTAAATGTCAGGAGCGCTGTGCTACAAATGTGTAAATGTCAGAGCGCTGTGCTGCAGATGTGTAAATGTCAGGGTGCTGTACTGCAGAGGTGTAAATGTCAGAGCGCTGTGCTGCAGATGTGTAAATGTCAGAGCGCTGTGCTACAGATGTTTAAATGTCAGGGCGCTGTGCTGCAGATGTGTAAATGTCAGAGCGCTTGTGCTACAGATGTGTAACTGTCAGGCGCTGTGCTACAGATGTTGTAAATGTCAGAGCGCTCTGCTGCAGATGTGTAAATGTCAGGGCGCTGTGCTACAGATGTGTAAATGTCAGAGCGCTGTGCTACAGATGTGTAAATGTCAGAGCGCTGTGCTGCAGATGTGTAAATGTCAGAGCGCTGTGCTACAGAGGTGTAAATGTCAGAGCGTTCTGCTACAGAGGTGTAAATGTCAGAGCGCTGTGCTGCAGATGTGTAAATGTCATAGCGCTGTGCTACAGATGTGTAAATGTCAGAGCGCTGTGCTACAGATGCGTAAATGTCAGAGTGCCTTGCTTGCAGAGGTGTAAATGTCAGTGCGCTGTGCTACAGAGGTGTAAATGTCTGGGCGCTGTGCAACAGAGGTGTACATTTCAGAGCATTGTGCTACAGCGGAGTAAATGTCAGAGCCTTGTGCTACAGATGTGTAAATGTCTGAGCGCTGTGCTACAGATGTTTAAATGTCAGGGTGCTGTGCTGCGGAGGTGTAAATGTCAGAGCGCTGTGCTACAGATGTGTAAATGTCAGGGCGCTGTGCTACAGATGTGTAAATGTCAGAGCGCTGTGCTACAGATGTGTAAATGTCAGAGCGCTGTGCTACAGATGTGTAAATGTCAGAGCGCTGTGCTGCAGATGTGTAAATGTCAGAGCGCTGTGCTGCAGATGTGTAAATGTCAGAGCGCTGTGCTACAGATGTGTAAATGTCAGGGTGCTGTGCTACAGAGGTGTAAATGTCAGAGCGCTGTGCTACAGAGGTGTAAATGTCAGAGCGCTGTGCTACAGATGTGTTAATGTCAGGCGCTTGTGCTGACAGATGTGTAAATGTCAGAGCGCTGTGCTACAGATGTGTAAATGTCAGAGCGCTGTGCTGCAGATGTGTAATGTCAGAGCGCTGTGCTGCAGATGTGTAAATGTCAGGGCGCTGTGCTACAAATGTGTAAATGTCAGAGCGCTGTGCTGCAGATGTGTAAATGTCAGAGCGCTGTGCTACAAATGTGTAAATGTCAGAGCGCTGTGCTACAGATGTGTCGATGTCAGAGCGCTGTGCTGCAGATGTGTAGATGTCAGGGCGCTGTACTACAGAGGTGTATATGTCAGAGCCCTGTGCTACAGATGTGTAAATGTCAGGTGCTGTGCTACAGATGTGTAAATTTCAGGCCGCTGTGCTACAGAGCTGTAAATGTCAGAGCGCTGTGCTACAGATGTGTAAATGTCAGAGCGCTGTGCTACAGATGTGTAAATGTCAGAGCGCTGTGCTGCAGATGTGTAAATGTCAGAGCGCTGTGCTACAGATGTGTAAATGTCAGAGCGCTGTGCTGCAGATGTGTAAATGTCAGAGCGCTGTGCTGCAGATGTGTAAATGTCAGAGCGCTGTGCTACAGAGGTGTAAATGTCAGAGCGCTGTGCTGCAGATGTGTAAATGTCAGAGCGCTGTGCTGCAGATGTGTAAATGTCAGAGCGCTGTGCTACAGAGGTGTAAATGTCAGGGCGCTGTGCTACAGATGTGTAAATGTCAGGTTGCTGTGCTACAGATGTGTAAATGTCAGGGTGCTGTGCTACAAGGTGTAAATGTCAGGTGCTGTGCTACAGAGGTGTAAATGTCAGGTTGCTGTGCTACAGATGTGTAAATGTCAGAGCGCTGTGCTACAGAGGTGTAAATGTCAGAGCGCTGTGCTACAGATGTGTAAATGTCAGAGCCCTGTGCTACAGATGTGTAAATGTCAGAGCGCTTTGCTGAAGATTTGTAAATGTCAGAGCGCTGTGCTGCAGATGTTTAAATGTCAGGGTGCTGTGCAACAAATGTGTAAATGTCAGAGCGCTGTGCTGCAGATGTTTAAATGTCAGGGTGCTGTGCTACAAATGTGTAAATGTCAGAGCGCTGTGCTGCAGATGTGTAAATTTCAGAGCGCTGTGCTGCAGATGTGTAAATGTCAGGGCGCTGTGCTGCAGATGTGTAAATGTCAGAGTTGCTGTGCTACAGATGTGTAAATGTCAGAGCGCTGTGCTGCAGATGTGTAAATGTCAGAGCGCTGTGCTGCAGATGTGTAAATGTCAGGGCGCTGTGCTACAGAGGTGTAAATGTCAGAGCGCTGTGCTACAGATGTGTAAATGTCAGAGCGCTGTGCTACAGATGTGTAAATGTCAGAGAGCTGTGCTACAGATGTGTAAATGTCAGAGCGCTGTGCTACAGATGTGTAATGTCAGAGCGCTGTGCTGCAGATGTGTAATGTCAGTGCGCTGTGCTGCAGTTGTGTAGATGTCAGAGCGCTGTGCTGCAGATGTGTAGAATGTCAGAGCCGCTGTGCTGCAGATGTGTAAATGTCAGAGCGCTGTGCTGACAGATGTGTAAATGTCAGAGCTCTGTGCTGCAGATGTGTAAATGTCAGGTGCTGTGCTACAGATGGTGTAAATGTCAGAGCGCTGTGCTACAGATGTGTAAATGTCAGAGCGCTGTGCTAGCAGATGTGTAAATGTCAGAGCGCTGTGCTGCAGATGTGTAAATGTCAGAGCGCTGTGCTGCAGATGTGTTAAATGTCAGAGCGCTGTGACTACAGATGTGTAGATGTCAGAGCGCTGTGCTGCAGATGTGTAAATGTCAGGGCGCTGTGCTACAGATGTGTAAATGTCAGAGCACTGTACTACAGATGTGTAAATGTCACAGCACTGTGCTGCAGATGTGTAAATTTCAGAGCGCTGTGCTGCAGATGTGTAAATGTCAGAGCGCTGTGCTGCAGATGTTTAAATGTCAGGGTGCTGTGCTGCAGATGTGTAAATGTCAGAGCGCTGTGCTGCAAATGTGTAAATGTCAGAGCGCTGTGCTGCAGATGTGTAAATGTCAGGGCGCTGTGCTGCAGATGTGTAAATGTCTGGGCGCTGTGCTACAGAGGTGTTAATGTCAGAGCACTGTGCTGCAGATGTTTAAATGTCAGGGTGCTGTGCTACAAATGTGTAAGTGTCAGAGCTCTGTGTTGCAGATGTGTAGATGTCAGAGCGCTGTGCTACAGATGTGTAAATGTCAGAGCACTGTGCTGCAGATGTGTAAATGTCAGAGCGCTGTGCTGCAGATGTGTAAATGGTCAGGAGCGCTGTGCTACAAAGGTGTAAATGTCAGGGCGCTGTGCTACAGATGTGTAATTGTCAGAGCCCTGTGCTACAGATGTGTAAATGTCAGAGCGCTGTGCTACAGATGTGTAAATGTCAGAGCGCTGTGCTGCAGATGTTTAAATGTCAGGTGTGCTGTGCTGCAGATGTTAAATGTCAGAGCGCTGTGCAACAGATGTGTAAATGTCAGAGCGCTGTGCTGCAGATGTGTAAATTTCAGAGCGCTGTGCTACAGATGTGTAAATGTCAGAGCCCTGTGCTACAGATGTGTAAATGTCAGAGCGCTGTGCTACAAACGTGTAAATGTCAGGGTGCTGTGCTGCAGATGTGTAAATGTCAGAGCGCTGTGCTGCAGATGTGTAAATGTCAGAGCGCTGTGCTACAGATGTGTAAATGTCAGGGCGCTGTGCTACAGATGTGTAAATGTCAGAGCGCTGTGCTGCAGATGTGTAAATGTCAGAGCGCTGTGCTACAGATGTGTAAATGTCAGGCGCTGTGCTACAGATGTGTAAATGTCAGAGCGCTGTGCTGCAGATGTGTAAATGTCAGGCGCTGTGCTACAGATGTGTAAATGTCAGAGCGCTGTGCTACAGATGTGTAAATGTCAGAGCGCTGTGCTACAGATGTGTAAATGTCAGAGCGCTGTGCTACAGATGTGTAAATGTCAGGCGCTGTGCTACAGATGTGTAATGTCAGAGCTGCTGTGCTACAGAGGTGTAAAAGTCAGAGCGCTGTGCACATAATGTGTAAATGTCATGAGCGCTGTGCTGCTAATGTGTAAATGCACAGCTGCTGTGCTGCAGATGTGTAAATCTCATAGCGCTCTGCTAGCAGATGTGTAATGTCAGGGGCTGTGCTACAGAGGGTGTAATTCAGGCGCTGTGCTGCAGATGTTTAAATGTCATGCGCTGTTGCAGATGTGTAAATGTCAGAGCCTGAGCTGCAGATGTGTAAATGTCAGTGCGCTGTGCTTCAGATGTGTAAATGTCAGAGCCTGTGCTGCAGATGTGTAAATGTCAGGTGCCTGTGCAACAATGTGTAAATGTCAGAGCGCTGTGCTAGCAGATGTGTAAATTTCAGTGCGCTGTGCTGCAGATGTGTAAATGTCAGAGCGCTGTGCTGCAGATGTGTATAATGTCAGAGCGCTGTGGCTACAGATGTGTAAATGTCATGTGCGCTATGACTACAGATGTGTAAATGTCAGAGCGCTGTGCTGCAGATGTGTAAATGTCAGGTTGCTGTGCTACAGAGGTGTAAATGTCAGGTTGCTGTGCTACAGAATTGTAAATGTCAGAGCGCTGTGCTGCAGATGTGTAAATGTCATGGCGCTGTGCTACAGAGGGTTAAATTTCAGGGCGCTGTGCTACAGATGTGTAATTGTCAGAGCCCTGTGCTACAGATGTGTAAATGTCAGGGCGCTGTGCTACAGATGTGTAAATGTCAGAGCGCTGTGCTGCAGATGTGTAAATGTCAGGGTGCTGTGCAACAAATGTGTAAATGTCAGAGCGCTGTGCTGCAGATGTGTAAATGTCAGAGCGCTGTGCTACAGATGTGTAAATGTCAGAGCGCTGTGCTGCAGATGTGTAAATGTCAGGGCGCTGTACTGCAGATGTGTAGATGTCAGAGCGCTGTGCTGCAGAGTGTAATGTCAGGAGCCTGTGCAACAGAGGTGTAAATGTCAGAGCGCTGTGCTACAGATGCGTAAATGTCAGAGCGCTGTGCTGCAGAGTTGTAAATGTCAGAGCGCTGTGCTACAGATGCGTAAATGTCAGAGCGCTGTGCTACAGAGGTGTAAGTGTCAGAGCGTTGTGCTAAGGAGGTGTAAATGTCAGAGCGCTGTGCTGCAGATGTGTAAATGTCAGAGCGCTGTGCTGCAGATGTGTAAATGTCAGGGCGCTGTGCTACAGATGTGTAAATGTCAGGACGCTGTGCTACAGATGTGTAAATGTCAGGCCGCTGTGCTACAGATGTGTAAATATCAGGGCGCTGTACAGCAGATGTGTAAATGTCAGAGGGCTGTGCTGCATATGAGTAAATTTCAGAGCATTTTGCTGCAGATGTGTAAATGTCAGAGCGCTGTGCTGCAGAGGTGTAAATGTCAGAGCACTGTTCTACAGAGGTGTTAATGTCAGGATGCTGTGCTACAGATGTGTAAATGTCAGTGCGCTGTTCGACAGATGTGTAAATGTCAGAGCACTGTGCTGCAGATGTGTAAATGTCGGAGCGCTGTGCTGCAGATGTGTAAATGTCAGAGCGCTGTGCTGCAGATGTGTAAATGTCAGAGCGCTGTGCTACAGATGTGTAAATGTCAGGGTGCTGTGCTGCAGATGTGTAAATGTCAGGGCGCTGTGCTGCAGATGTGTAAATGTCAGGGCGCTGTGCTACAGGGGTGTAAATGTCAGAGCGCTGTGCTGCAGATGTGTAGATGTCAGAGCGCTGTGCTGCAGATGTGTAAATGTCAGAGCGCTGTGCAACAGATTTGTAAAATGTCAGAGCGCTGTGCTGCAGATGTGTAAATGTCAGAGCGCTGTGCTGCAGATGTGTAAATGTCAGAGCGCTGTGCTACAGATTTGTAAATGTCAGGGTGCTGTGCTGCAGATGTGTAAATGTCGCGGCGCTGTGCTGCAGATGTGTAAATGTCAGAGCGCTGTGCTACAGGGGTGTAAATGTCAGGGTGCTGTGCTGCAGATGTGTAAATGTCAGGGAGCTGTGCTGCAGATGTGTAAATGTCAGAGCGCTGTGCTACAGGGGTCTAAATGTCAGAGCGCTGTGCTACAGATGTGTAAATGTCAGAGCGCTGTGCTGCAGATGTGTAAATGTCAGAGCGCTGTGCTACAGTGGTGTAAATGTCAGGGCGCTGTGCTACAGATGTGTAAATGTCAGAGCGCTGTACTTCAGATGTGTAGATGTCAGAGCGCTGTGCTGCAGATGTGTAAATGTCAGAGCGCTGTGCTGCAGATGTGTAAATGTCAGGGCGCTGTGCTACATAGGTCTAAATGTCAGGCTGCTGTGCAACAGAGGTGTAAATGTCAGAGCGCTGTGCTGCAGATGTGTAAATTTCATAGCACTGTGCTACAGATGTTTAAATGTCAGGGTGCTGTGCTGCAGAGGTGTAAATGTCAGAGCGCTGTGCTACAGGGGTGTAAATGTCAGGGCGCTGTGCTGCAGATGTGTAAATGTCAGAGCGCTGTGCTGCAGATGTTTAAATGTCAGGGTGCTGTGCTACAAATGTGTAAATGTCAGGGTGCTGTGCTGCAGATGTGTAGATGTCAGAGCGCTGTGCTGCAGATGTTTAAATGTCAGAGAGCTGTGCTACAAATGTGTAAATGTCAGAGCGCTTTGCTGCAGATGTGTAGATGTCAGAACGCTGTGCTGCAGATGTGTAAATGTCAGGGCGCTGTACTGCAGATGTGTAGATATCAGAGCGCTGTGCCTCAGATGTGTAAATGTCAGGCCGCTGTGCAACAGAGGTGTAAATATCAGTGCGTGTGCTGCAGATGTGTTATATGTCAGAGCGCCTGTGCTACAGAGGTGTAAATGTCAGAGCGCTGTGCTCCAGATGTGTAATGTCAGGGAGCTGTGCTCAGATGTGTAGATGTCAGAGCGCTGTGCTCAATGGTGTAAATGTCAGGGGGCTGTGCTACAGATTGTAAATGTCAGAGCGCTGTGCTACAGAGGTGTAAATGTCAGAGCGCTGTGCTACAGATGTGTAAATGTCAGGCGCTGTGCTACAGATGTGTAAATTTCAGAGCGCTGTGCTACAGATGTGTAAATTTCATGCTGCTGTGCTACAGAGCTGTAAATGTCAGAGCGCTGTGCTACAGATGTGTAATGTCAGAGCCTGTGCTACAGATGTGTATATGTCAGAGCGCTGTGCTGCAGATGTGTAAATGTCAGAACACTGTGCTGCAGATGTGTAAATATCAGTGCGCTGTACTACAGATGGTTAAATGTCAGGCGCGTTGTTGCTGGCAGAATGTGTAAATTGTCAAGCTCTGTGCTGCAGATGTGTAAATGTCAGGGTGCCTGTGCTGCAGATGTGTAAATGTCAGGCCCCGCTGTGCCTGCAGATTTGGTAAATGTCAGGGCGCTGTGCTGCAATGGTGTAATGTCAGGGCCTGTGCTGCGATTGTGTAAACATCAGTGCACTGTGGCTACAGAGGTGGTAAATGTCAGAGCGAGTGGGCTGCAGAGATGTGTAATGTCAGGGAGCCTGTGCTACAGAATGTATGTAAATGTCAGAGCGCTGTGCTGCAGATGTGTAAATGTCAGAGTGCTGTGCTACAAATGTGTAAATGTCGGAGCGCTGTGCTGCAGATGTGTAGATGTCAGAGCGCTGTGCTGCAGATGTGTAAATGTCAGGGTGCTGTGCTGCAGATGTGTAGATGTCAGAGCACTGTGCAGCAGATGTGTAAATGTCAGGGCGCTGTGCTGCAGATGTGTAAATGTCAGGGCGCTGTGCTACAGATGTGTAAATGTCAGAGCGCTGTGCTGCAGATGTGTAAATGTCAGGGCGCTGTGCTGCAGATGTGTAAATGTCAGGGTGCTGTGCTGCAGATGTGTAAATGTCAGAGCGCTGTGCTGCAGATGTGTAAATGTCAGAGCGCTGTGCTACAATTGTGTAGATGTCAGTGCTGTGCTGCAGATGTGTAAATGTCAGAGCGCTGTGCTGCAGATGTGTAAATGTCAGAGGCTGTGCTACAGATGTGTAATGTCAGGGCGCTGTGCTACAGAGGTGTAAATGTCAGAGCGCTGTGCTACAGATGTGTAAATGTCAGAGCGCTGTGCTACAGATGTGTAAATGTCAGGGCGCTGTGCTACAGATGTGTAAATGTCAGAGCGCTGTGCTGCAGATGTGTAAATGTCAGAGCGCTGTGCTACAGATGTGTAAATGTCAGAGCATTGTTCTGCAGATGTGTAAATGTCAGCCGCTGTGCTGCAGATGTGTAAATGTCAGAGCGCTGTGCTGCAGATGTGTAAATGTCAGAGCGCTGTGCTGCAGAGGTGTAAATGTCAGGGCGCTGTGCTACAGATGTGTAAATGTCAGAGCTGTGCTACAGATGTGTAAATGTCAGGGCGCTGTGCTTACAGATGTGTAATGTCAGAGCGCTGTGCTGCAGATGTGTAGATGTCAGAGCGCTGTGCTGCAGATGTTTAAATGTCAGAGCGCTGTGCTGCAGATGTGTAAATGTCAGAGCTCTGTGCTGCAGATGTGTAAATGTCAGAGCGCTGTGCTGCAGATGTGTAAATGTCAGAGCGCTGTGCTACAGTGGTGTAAATGTCAGGTTGCTGTGCTACAGATGTGTAAATGTCAGAGCGCTGTGCTGCAGATGTGTAAATGTCAGGGCGCTGTGCTACAGAGTTGTAAATGTCAGGGCGCTGTGCTGCAGATGTGTAAATGTCAGGGCGCTGTGCTACAGATGTGTAAATGTCAGGTTGCTGTGCTACAGATGTGTAAATGTCAGAGCGCTGTGCTACAGATGTGTAAATGTCAGGGCACTGTGCTGCAGATGTGTAAATGTCAGGGCGCTGTGCTACAGAGGTGTAAATGTCAGAGCGCTGTGCTACAGATGTGTAAATGTCAGAGCGCTGTGCTACAGATGTGTAAATGTCAGGTTGCTGTGCTACAGATGTGTAAATGTCAGAGCGCTGTGCTACAGATGTGTAAATGTCAGAGCGCTGTGCTACAGATGTGTAAATGTCAGAGCGCTGTGCTGCAGATGTGTAAATGTCAGAGCGCTGTGCTACAGATGTGTAAATGTCAGAGTGCTGTGCTGCAGATGTGTAGATGTCAGAGCGCTGTGCTACAGATGTGTAAATGTCAGGGCGCTGTGCTGCAGATGTGTAAATGTCAGAGCGCTGTGCTGCAGATGTGTAGATGTCAGAGCGCTGTGCTGCGGAGGTGTAAATATCAGAGCGTTGTGCTACAGAGGTGTAAATCTCAGAGCCCTGTGCTACAGATGTGTAAATGTCAGAGCGCTGTGACTGCCTGATGTGTCAATGTCAGAGCCGCTGTGCTGCAGATGTGTAAATGTCAGAGCGCTGTGCTACAGATGTGTAATGTCAGAGCGCTGTGCTGCAGAGGTTGTAATGTCAGAGCGCTGTGCTGCAGATGTGTAAATGTCAGAGCGCTGTGCTACAGATGTGTAAATGTCAGGGCGCTGTGCTACAGATGTGTAAATGTCAGGTGCTGTGCTACAGAGTGGTAAATGTCAGGGTGCTGTGCTACAGATGTTAAATGTCAGGAGCCCTGTGCTACAGATGTGTAAATGTCAGAGCTGCTGTGCTACAGAGTGTAAATGTCGGAGCGCTGTGCTGCAGATGTTTAAATGTCTGGGCGCTGCGCTACAGATGTTTAATGTCAGAGGCGCTGTGCTGCAGATGTGTAATGTCAGAGCGTTGTGCTACAGATGTGTAAATGTCAGAGCGCTGTGCTGCAGATGTGTAAATGTCAGAGCGCTGTGCAACAAATGTGTAAATGTCAGAGCGCTGTGCTGCAGATGTGTAAATGTCAGAGCGCTGTGCTACAGATGTGTAAATGTCAGAGAGCTGTGCTACAGATGTGTAAATGTCAGAGCTCTGTGCTACAGAGGTGTAAATGTCAGAGCGCTGTGCTGCAGATGTGTAAATGTCAGGGCGCTGTGCTACAGATGTGTAAATGTCAGGGCGCTGTGCTGCAGATGTGTAAATGTCAGAGCGCTGTGCTGCAGATGTTTAAATGTCAGGGTGCTGTGCTACAAATGTGTAAATGTCAGAGCGCTGTGCTGCAGATGTGTAAATGTCAGAGCGCTGTGCTACAGATGTGTAAATGTCAGAGCGCTGTGCTGCAGATGTGTAAATGTCAGAGCGCTGTGCTACAGATGTGTAATGTCAGAGCGCTGTGCTGCAGATGTGTAAATGTCAGGGCGCTGTGCTAGCAGATGTGTAAATGTCAGAGCGCTGTGCTGCAGATGTGTAATGTCAGAGCGCTGTGCTGCAGATGTGTAAATGTCAGAGGCGCTGTGCTGCAGATGTGTAAATGTCAGGGCGCTGTGCTACAGATGTGTAAATGTCAGAGCGCTGTCTACAGATGTGTAAATGTCAGAGCGCTGTGCTAGAGAGGTGTAAATGTCAGAGCGCTGTGCTACAGATGTGTAAATGTCAGAGCGCTGTGCTACAGATGTGTAAATGTCAGAGCGCTGTGCTGCAGATGTGTAAATGTCAGAGCGCTGTGCTGCAGATGTGTAAATGTCAGAGCGCTGTGCTGCAGATGTGTAAATGTCAGGGCGCTGTGCTGCAGATGTGTAAATGTCAGAGCGCTGTGCTACAGATGTGTAAATGTCAGAGCGCTGTGCTGCAGATGTGTAAATGTCAGAGCGCTGTGCTGCAGATGTGTAAATGTCAGGGCGCTGTGCTACAGATGTGTAAATGTCAGGGCGCTGTGCTACAGAGGTGTAAATGTCAGGGCGCTGTGCTACAGATGTGTAAATGTCAGAGCGCTGTGCTACAGGGGTGTAAATGTCAGGGTGCTGTGCTGCAGATGTGTAAATGTCAGGGAGCTGTGCTGCAGATGTGTAAATGTCAGAGCGCTGTGCTGCAGATGTGTAAATGTCAGGGCGCTGTGCTACAGATGTGTAAATGTCAGGGAGCTGTGCTGCAGATGTGTAAATGTCAGAGCGCTGTGCTACAGAGGTGTAAATGTCAGGGTGCTGTGCTACAGATGTGTAAATGTCAGAGCGCTGTGCTGCAGATGTGTAAATGTCAGAGCGCTGTGCTACAGAGGTGTAAATGTCAGAGCGCTGTGCTACAGATGTGTAATCTTCAGAGCGCTGTGCTACAGATGTGTAAATGTCAGGGCGCTGTGCTACAGAGGTGTAAATGTCAGAGCGCTGTGCTACAGATGTGTAAATGTCAGGGTGCTGTGCTACAGATGTGTAAATGTCAGAGCGCTGTGCTGCAGATGTGTAAATGTCAGGGCGCTGTGCTGCAGATGTGTAAATGTCAGGTTGCTGTGCTACAGATGTGTAAATGTCAGAGCGCTGTGCTACAGATGTGTAAATGTCGGAGCGCTGTGCTGCAGATGTGTAGATGTCAGAGCGCTGTGCTGCAGATGTGTAAATGTCAGAGCGCTGTGCTGCAGATGTGTAAATGTCAGAGCGCTGTGCTGCAGATGTGTAAATGTCAGAGCGCTGTGCTGCAGATGTGTAAATGTCAGAGCGCTGTGCTACAGATGTGTAAATGTCAGGGTGCTGTGCTACAAAGGTGTAAATGTCAGAGTGCTGTGCTACAGATGTGTAAATGTCAGGTTGCTGTGCTACAGATGTGTAAATGTCAGGGCGCTGTGCTACAGATGTGTAAATGTCAGAGCGCTGTGCTGCAGATGTGTAAATGTCAGGGTGCTGTGCTACAGATGTGTAAATGTCAGGGCGCTGTGCTGCAGATGTGTAGATGTCAGAGCGCTGTGCTGCAGATGTGTAAATGTCAGAGCGCTGTGCTACAGAGGTGTAAATGTCAGGTTGCTGTGCTACAGAGGTGTTAATGTCAGAGCGCTGTGCTACAGAGGTGTAAATGTCAGAGCGCTGTGCTGCAGATGTGTAAATGTCAGAGCGCTGTGCTGCAGATGTGTAAATGTCAGAGCGCTGTGCTGCAGATGTGTAAATGTCAGAGCGCTGTGCTACAGATGTGTAAATGTCAGAGCACTGTGCTACAGAGGTGTAAATGTCAGAGCGCTGTGCTGCAGAGGTGTAAATGTCAGGGCGCTGTGCTACAGAGGTGTAAATGTCAGGGCGCCTTGCTGCAGATGTGTAAATGTCAGGTTGCTGTGCTACAGAGGTGTAAATGTCAGGGTGCTGTGCTACAGATGTGTAAATGTCAGGGCGCTGTGCTACAATGTGTAAATGTCAGAGCGCTGTGCTACAGATGGTGGTAAATGTCAGAGCGCTGTGCTGCAGATGTGTAATGTCAGGGTGCTGTGCTACAGATGTGTAAATGTCAGGCGCTGTGCTACAGAGGTTGTAAATGTCAGAGCGCCTGTGCTAACAGAGGTGTAAATGTCAGAGCGCTGTGCTACAGATGTGTAAATGTCAGAGCGCTGTGCTACCAGAGGTGTACATGTCAGAGCGCCGTGCCTACAGATGTGTAAATGTCAGAGCACTGTGCTAACAGAGGTGTAAATGTCAGCGCGCTGTGCTGCAGAGGTGTAAATGTCAGAGCGCTGTGCTGCAGATGTGTAAATGTCAGTGGCCTGTGCTGCCAGATGTGTAGAATGTCAGAGCGCCTGTGCTACAGATGTGTAAATGTCAGGGTGCTGTGCTGCAGATGTGTAAATAGTCAGGAGCGCCTGTGCTACAGATGTGTAAATGTCTGGGTGCTGTGCTACAGATGTGTAACTGTCAGAGCCTGTGTACAGATGTGTAAATGTCAGAGGCCCTGTGCTACAGATGTGTAAATGTCAGAGTCGCTGTGCTGCAGATGTGTAGATGTCAGAGCGCTGTGCTGCAGATGTGTAAATGTCAGAGCTGCTGTGCTACAGATGTGTAATGTCAGAGCGCTGCTGCTAGCAGAGGTGTAAATGTCAGCGCGCTGTGCTACAGATGTGTAGATGTCAGGGCGCTGTTCTGCAGATGTGTAGATGTCAGAGCGCTGTGCTGCAGATGTGGTAATGTCAGAGCGCTGTACTACAGAGGTGTATATGTCAGAGCCCTGTGCTACAGATGTGTAAATGTCAGAGCGCTGTGCTGCAGATGTGTAAATGTCAGAGCGCTGTGCTACAGATGTGTAAATGTCAGAGCGCTGTGCTACAGAGGTGTAAATGTCAGAGCGCTGTGCTACAGATGTGTAAATGTCAGAGCGCTGTGCTGCAGATGTGTAAATGTCAGAGCGCTGTGCTACAGATGTGTAAATGTCAGAGCGCTGTGCTACAGATGTGTAAATGTCAGAGCGCTGTGCTGCAGATGTGTAGATGTCAGAGCGCTGTGCTATATAGGTCTAAATGTCAGGCGGCTGTGCAACAGAGGTGTAAATGTCAGAGCGTTGTGCTACAGAGGTGTAAATGTCAGAGCGCTGTGCTGCAGATGTGTAAATGTCAGAGCGCTGTGCTGCAGATGTGTCAATGTCAGAGCGCTGTGCTGCCGATGTGTAAATGTCAGAGCGCTGTGCTGCAGATGTGTAAATGTCAGGTTGCTGTGCTACAGGTGTGTAAATGTCAGGGTGCTGTGCTACAGATGTGTAAATGTCAGAGCGCTGTGCTGCAGATGTGTAAATGTCAGGAGCGCTGTGCTACAGGAGTGTAAATGTCAGAGCGAACTGCTGCTTAGAAAGGTGTAAATGTCAGAGCGCTGTGCTACAGATGTGTAAATGTCAGGGTGCTGTGCTACAGATGTGTAAATGTCAGAGCGCTGTGCATGCAGATGTGTAATGTCAGAGCGCTGTGCTGCAGATGTGTAAATGTCAGAGCGCTGTGCTGCAGATGTGTAAATGTCAGAACGCTGTGCTGCAGATGTGTAAATGTCAGAGCGCGGTGCTGCAGATGTGTAGATGTCAGAGCGCTGTGCTACAGATGTTTAAATGTCAGGGCGCTGTGCTACAGAGGTGTAAATGTCAGAGCGCTGTGCTACAGATGTGTAAATGTCAGGGTGCTGTGCTACAAATGTGTAAATGTCAGAGCGCTGTGCTGCAGATGTGTAAATGTCAGAGCGCTGTGCTACAGATGTGTAAATGTCAGAGCGCTGTGCTGCAGATGTGTAAATGTCAGAGCGCTGTGCTACAGATGTGTAAATGTCAGAGCGCTGTGCTGCAGATGTGTAAATGTCAGGTTGCTGTGCTACAGATGTGTAAATGTCAGAGCGCTGTGCTGCAGATGTGTAAATGTCAGAGAGCTGTGCTACAGATGTGTAAATGTCAGAGCGCTGTGCTGCAGATGTGTAAATGTCAGGGCGCTGTGCTACAGATGTGTAATTGTCAGAGCCCTGTGCTACAGATGTGTAAATGTCAGGGCGCTGTGCTACAGATGTGTAAATGTCAGAGCGCTGTGCTGCAGATGTTTAAATGTCAGGGCGCTGTGCTGCAGATGTGTAAATGTCAGAGCGCTGTGCTGCAGATGTGTAAATGTCAGAGCGCTGTGCTGCAGATGTGTAAATGTCAGAGCGCTGTGCTACAGATGTGTAAATGTCAGGAGCGCTGTGCTACAGATGTGTAAATGTCAGAGAGCTGTGCTGCAGATGTGTAAATGTCAGAGCGCTTGCTGCAGATGTGTATATGTCAGAGCGCTGTGCTACAGATGTGTAAATGTCAGGGTCGCTGTGCTGCAGATGTGTAATGTCAGAGCGCTGTGCTACAGATGTGTAAATGTCAGGACGCTGTGCTACAGATGTGTAAATGTCAGAGCACGGTGCTACAGATGTGTAAATATCAGGGGCTGTGCTACAGAGGTGTATAATGTCAGATGCCTGTGCTGCAGAGGTGTAAATGTCAGAGCGCTGTGCTACAGATGTGTAAATGTCAGAGCGCTGTGCTGCAGATGTGTAAATGTCAGAGCGCTGTGCTGCAGATGTGTAAATGTCAGAGCGCTGTGCTACAGATGTGTAAATGTCAGGGCGCTGTGCTGCAGATGTGTAAATGTCAGGGCGCTGTGCTGCAGATGTGTAAATGTCAGAGCGCTGTGCTACAGATGTGTAAATGTCAGGGCGCTGTGCTACAGATGTGTAAATGTCAGAGCACTGTGCTGCAGATGTTTAAATGTCAGGGTGCTGTGCTACAAATGTGTAAATGTCAGAGCGCTGTGCTGCAGATGTGTAAATGTCAGAGCGCTGTGCTGCAGATGTGTAAATGTCAGAGCGCTGTGCTGCAGATGTGTAAATGTCAGAGCGCTGTGCTACAGATGTGTAAATGTCAGGAGCGCTGTGCTGCAGATGTGTAATGTCAGAGCGCTGTGCTGCAGATGTGTAAATGTCAGAGCGCTGTGCTGAAGATGTGTACATGTCAGGGCTGCTGTGCTGCAGATGTGTAAATGTCAGGAGCTGTGCTACAGATGTGTAAATGTCAGGGCGCTGTGCTGCAGATGTGTAAATGTCAGAGCGCTGTGCTGCAGATGTTTAAATGTCAGGGTGCTGTGCAACAAATGTGTAAATGTCAGAGCGCTGTGCTGCAGATGTGTAAATGTCAGAGCGCTGTGCTACAAATGTGTAAATGTCGGAGCGCTGTGCTGCAGATGTGTAGATGTCAGAGCGCTGTGCTGCAGATGTGTAAATGTCAGAGCGCTGTGCTGCAGATGTGTAGATGTCAGAGCGCTGTGCTGCAGATGTGTAAATGTCAGGGGCGCTGTGCTGCAAGTTGTGTAACTGTCAGAGCGCGTGCTCAGATGTGTAATGTCAGAGCGCTGTGCTACAGATGTCGTAAATGTCAGGACGCTGTGCTGCAGAGGTGTAAATGTCAGAGCGCTGTGCTTCAGATGTGTAAATGTCAGAGCGCTGTGCTAGCAGATGTGTAAATGTCAGAGCGCTGTGCTACAGATGTGTAAATGTCAGGAGCGCTGTGCTGCAGATGTGTAAATGTCAGAGCGCTGTGCTGCAGATGTGTAAATGTCAGAGCGCTGTGCTACAGATGTGTAAATGTCAGGAGCGCTGTGCTGCAGATGTTTAAATGTCAGGGTGCTGTGCAACAAATGTGTAAATGTCAGAGCGCTGTGCTGCAGATGTGTAAATGTCAGAGCGCTGTGCTGCAGATGTGTAAATGTCAGAGCGCTGTGCTGCAGATGTGTAAATGTCAGAGCGCTGTGCTGCAGATGTGTAAATGTCAGAGCGCTGTGCTACAGATGTGTAAATGTCAGAGCGCTGTGCTGCAGATGTGTAAATGTCAGAGCGCTGTGCTACAGATGCGTAAATGTCAGAGCGCTGTGCTACAGAGGTCTAAATGTCAGAGCGCTGTGCTGCAGATGTGTAATTGTCAGAGCGCTGTGCTACAGATGTGTAAATGTCAGGCGCTGTGCTACAGAGGTGTAAATGTCAGAGCCTTGTGCTACAGATGTGTAAATGTCAGAGCGCTGTGCTACAGATGTGTAAATGTCAGAGCGCTGTGCTACAGATGTTTAAATGTCAGGTTGCTGTGCTGCGGAGGTGTAAATGTCATGGCGTTGTGCTGCAGATGTGTAAATGTCTGGGCACTGTGCTACAGAGGTGTAAATGTCAGAGCGCTGTGCTGCAGATGTGTAAATGTCAGGTCGTGTGTACAATGTGTAATGTCGGAGCGCTGTGCTACAGATGTGTAACTGTCAGAGCGCTGTGCTAGCAGATGTGTAAATGTCAGAGCGCTGTGCTACAGCTGGTGTAATGTCAGGCGCTGTGCTGCAGATGTTGTAAATGTCAGAGCGCTGTGCTGCAGATGTGTAAATGTCAGAGCGCTTTGCTACTATATGTGTAAATGTCAGAGCGCTGTGCTGCAGATGTGTAAATGTCAGGGCGCTGTGCTGCAGATGTGTAAATGTCAGAGCTGCTGTGCTACAGATGTGTAAATGTCAGGTGCTGTGCTTCAGAGGTGTAAATGTCAGGCGCTGTGCTACAGAGGTGTAAATGTCAGAGTCGCTGTGCTACAGATGTGTAGATGTCAGAGCGCTGTGCTGCAGATGTGTAAATATCAGAGCACTGTACTACAGATGTGTAAATGTCAGAGGGCTGTGCTGCAGATGTGTAAATTTCAGAGCACTGTGCTGCAGATGTGTAAATGTCAGGATGCTGTGCTACAGATGTGTAAATGTCAGAACGCTGTGCTGAAGATGTGTAAATGTCAGAGCGCTGTGCTGCAGATGTGTAAATTTCAGGCCGCTGTGCTACAGAGGTGTAAATGTCAGAGCGCTGTGCTGCAGAGGTGTAAATGTCAGGGCTCCATGCTGCAGATGTGTAAATGTCTGGTTGCTGTGCTACAGATGTGTAAATGTCAGTTTGCTGTGCTACAGAGGTGTAAATGTCAGGGCGCTGTGCTGCAGATGTGTAAATGTCAGGGCGCTGTTCTGCAGATGTGCAAATGTCAGAGCGCTGTGCTACAGATGTGTAAATGTCAGAGCGCTGTGCTACAGAGGTGTAAATGTCAGAGCGTTGTGCTGCAGATGTGTAAATGTCAGAGCGCTGTGCTGCAGTTGTGTAAATGTCAGAGCGCTGTCCTGCAGATGTGTAAATGTCAGAGCACTGTGCTACAGATGTGTAAATGTCAGAGCGCTGTGCTGCAGATGTGTAAATGTCAGCGCGCTGTGCTACAGATGTTTAAATGTCAGGGTGCTGTGCTGCAGAGGTGTAAATGTCAGAGCGCTGTGCTACAAATGTGTAAATGTCAGGGCGCTGTGCTGCAGATGTGTAAATGTCAGGCGCTGTGCTAGCAGATGTGTAATGTCAGAGCCGCTGTGCTACAGAGGTGTAAATCTCAGAGCCCTGTGCTACAGATGTGTAAATGTCAGAGCACTGTACTACAGATGTGTCAATGTCAGAGCGCTGTGCTGCAGAGTTGTAAATGTCAGAGCGCTGTGCTACAGATGCGTAAATGTCAGAGCGCTGTGCTGCAGATGTTTAAATGTCAGGGTGCTGTGCTACCGAGGTGTAAATGTCAGAGCGCTGTGCTGCTGATGTGTAAATGTCAGAGCGTTGTGCTGCTGATGTGTAAATGTCAGAGCAATGTGCTACAGATTTTAAATGTCAGGGTGCTGTGCTGCAGAGGTGTAAATGTCCGAGCGCTGTGCTGCAGATGTGTAAATGTCAGAGCGCTGTGCTACAGATGCGTAAATGTCAGAGCGCTGTGCTACAGATGTGTAAATGTCAGGAGCGCTGTGCTACAGACGTGTAAATGTCAGAGCGCTGTGCTGCAGATGTGTAAATGTCAGAGCGCTGTGCTGCAGATGTGTAAATATCAGAGCGCTGTGCTACAGAGGTGTAAATGTCAGAGCGCTGTGCTGCAGATGTGTAAATGTCAGAGCGCTGTGCTACAGATGCGTAAATGTCAGAGCCGCTGTGCTACAGATGTGTAAATTCAGAGCGCTGTGCTACAGATGTGTAAATGTCAGAGCGCTGTGCTACAGAGGTGTAAATGTCAGGTGCTGTGCTACAGAGGTGTAAATGTCAGGGCGTTGTGCTACAGATGTGTAAATGTCAGAGCGCTGTGCTACAGACGTGTAAATTTCAGGGTGCTGTGCTACAGATGTGTAAATGTCAGGCCGCTGTGCAACAGAGGTTTAAATATCAGAGCGTTGTGCTACAGAGGTGTAAATGTCAGAGCCCTATGCTACAGATGTGTAAATGTCAGAGCGCTGTGCTGCAGATGTGTAAATGTCAGGGCGCTGTACTTCAGATGTGTAGATGTCAGAGCGCTGTGCTGCAGATGTGTAAATTTCAGAGCGCTGTACAGCAGATGTGTAGATGTCAGAGCGCTGTGCTGCAGATGTGTAAATATCAGAGCACTGTACTACAGATGTGTAAATGTCAGAGCGCTGTGCTAGCAGATGTGTAAATGTCAGGAGCGCTGTGCTACAGATGTGTAAATGTCAGAGCGCTGTGCTGCAGATGTGTAAATGTCAGAGCGCTGTGCTAGCAGATGTGTAAATGTCGAGCGCTGTGCTACAGATGTGTAAATGTCAGAGCGCTGTGCTGCAGATGTGTAAATGTCCAGAGCGCTGTGCTGCAGATGTGTAAATGTCAGGCGCTGTGCTACAGATGTGTAAATGTCAGAGCGCTGTGCTGCAGTGTGTAAATGTCAGAGCGCTGTGCTACAGAGGTGTAAATGTCAGGGCGCTAGTGCTGCAGATGTGTAAATGTCAGGTTGCTGTGCTACAGATGTGTAAATGTCAGGGTGCTGTGCTACAGAGGTGTAAATGTCAGGGCGCTGTGCTACAGATGTGTAAATGTCAGAGCGCTGTGCTACAGATGTGTAAATGTCAGGGCGATGTGCTACAGAGGTGTAAATGTCAGGGCGCTGTGCTACAGAGGGGTAAATGTCAGGGCGCTGTGCTCAGATGTGTAAATGTCAAGTGCTGTGCTACAGATGTGTAAATGTCAGAGCGCTGTGCTGCAGATGTTAAATGTCAGAGCGCTGTGCTGCAGATGTTAAATGTCAGGCTGCTGTGCTGCAGATGTGTAAATGTCAGGGCGCGTGCTACAGAGTGGTAACTGTCAGAGCGCTGTGCTACAGAGGTGTAAATGTCAGGGTGCCTGTGCTGCAGATGTGTAAATGTCAGAGCGCTGTGCTACAGATGTGTAATTCAGGGTGCTGTGCTGCAGAAGTGTAAATGTCAGAGCTGCTGTGCTGCAGAGGTGTAAATGTCAGGGCGCTGTGCTGCAGATGGTGTAAATGTCAGAGCGCTGTGCTGCAGATGTTTAAATGTCAGAGGCTGTGCTGCAGAGTTGTGTAAATGTCAGAGCGCTGTGAAACAGAGGTGTAAATTTCAGAGCGTTGTGCTACAGATGTGTAAATGTCAGAGCGCTGTGCTGCAGTTGTGTAAATGTCAGGGTGCTGTGCTGCAGATGTGTAAATGTCAGAGCGCTGTGCTGCAGATGTGTAAATGTCAGAGCGCTGTGCTACAGATGTGTAAATGTCAGTGCGCTGTGCTACATATGTGTAAATGTCATGCCGCTGTGCAACAGATGTGTAAATATCAGAGTGTTGTGCTACAGATGTGTAAATGTCAGGGCGCTGTGCTACAGAGGTGTAAATGTCAGTTGCTGTGCTATCAGAGGTGTGAAATGTCAGGTGGCTGTGCTACAGATGTGTAAATGTCAGAGCGCTGTGCTGCAGATGTGTAAATGTCAGGGCGCTGTGCTACAGAGGTGTAAATGTCAGGGCGCTGTGCTACAGATGTGTAATTGTCAGAGCGCTGTGCTACAGATGTGTAAATGTCAGGGCGCTGTGCTACAGAGGTGTAAATGTCAGAGCGCTGTGCTGCAGAGGTGTAAATGTCAGAGCGCTGTGCTACAGATGTGTAAATTTCAGGGCGCTGTTCTACAGGGGTGTAAATGTCAGGGCACTGTGCTGCAGATGTGAAAATGTCTGGGCGCTGTGCAACAGAGGTGTTAATGTCAGAGCATTGTGCTACAGATGTGTAAATGTCAGAGCGCTGTGCTACAGATGTGTAAATGTCAGAGCGCTGTGCTGCAGATGTGTAAATGTCAGGGCGCTGTGCTACAGAGTGTAAATGTCAGGTTGCTGTGCTACAGATGTGTAAATGTCAGGGTGCTGTGCTACAGATGTGTAAATGTCAGAGCGCTGTGCTACAGATGTGTAAATGTCAGGGCGCTGTGCTGCAGATGTGTAAATGTCAGGGCGCTGTGCTGCAGATGTGTAAATGTCAGGGCGCTGTGCTACAGAGGTGTAAATGTCAGGGAGCTGTGCTACAGATGTGTAATTGTCAGAGCCCTGTGCTACAGATGTGTAAATGTCAGAGCGCTGTGCTGCAGATGTGTAAATGTCAGGGTGCTGTGCTACAAATGTGTACATGTCAGAGTGCTATGCTGCAGATGTGTAAATGTCAGAGCGCTGTGCTACTAATGTGTAAATGTCAGAGCGCTGTGCTACAGATGTGTAAATGTCAGGTTGCTGTGCTACAGATGTGTAAATGTCAGAGCGCTGTGCTGCAGATGTGTAAATGTCAGGGTGCTGTGCTACAGAGGTGTAAATGTCAGGTTGCTGTGCTACAGAGGTGTAAATGTCAGGTTGCTGTGCTACAGATGTGTAAACATCAGAGCGCTGTGCTACAGATGTGTAAATGTCAGGGCGCTGTGCTACAGATGTGTAAATGTCAGAGCGCTGTGCTACAGAGGTGTAAATGTCAGGGCACTGTGCTGCAGATGTGTAAATGTCAGAGCGCTGTACTACAGATGTGTAATGTCAGAGCGCTGTGCTACAGATGTGTAAATGTCAGAGCGCTGTGCTACAGATGTGTAAATGTCAGGAGCCTGTGCTGCAGATGTGTAAATGTCAGGCGCTGTGCTGCAGATGTGTAAATGTCAGGGCGCTGTGCTGCAGATGTGTAAATGTCAGGGCGCTGTGCTGCAGATGTGTAAATGTCAGAGCGCTGTGCTGCAGATGTTTAAATGTCAGAGCGCTGTGCTGCAGATGTGTAAATGTCAGAGTGCTGTGCTGCAGATGTGTAAATGTCAGGGCGCTGTGCTGCAGATGTGTAAATGTCAGGCGCTGTGCTACAGAGGTGTAAATGTCAGGGAGCTGTGCTACAGATGTGTAAATGTCAGGGCGCTGTGCTACAGAGGTGTAAATGTTAGAGCGCTGTGCTGCAGATGTGTAAATGTCAGGGCGCTGTGCTGCAGATGTGTAAATGTCAGGCCTCTGTGCTGCAGAGGTGTAAATGTCAGAGCGCTGTGCTGCAGATGTGTAAATGTCAGGGCGCTGTGCTGCAGATGTGTAAATGTCAGGGCGCTGTGCTGCAGATGTGTAAATGTCAGAGCGCTGTGCTACAGATGTGTAAATGTCAGAGCGCTGTGCTACAGATGTGTAAATGTCAGAGCGCTGTGCTGCAGATGTGTAGATGTCAGAGCGCTGTGCTACAGATGTGTAAATGTCAGAGCGCTGTGCTACAGATGTGTAAATGTCAGAGCGCTGTGCTGCAGATGTGTAAATGTCAGAGCGCTGTGCTACAGATGTGTAAATGTCAGAGCGCTGTGCTGCAGATGTGTAAATGTCAGAGCGCTGTGCTGCAGATGTGTAAATGTCAGAGCGCTGTGCTACAGAGGTGTAAATGTCAGGCCGCTGTGCAACAGAGGTGTAAATGTCAGGGCGCTGTGCTATAGATGTGTAATTGTCAGAGCGCTGTGCTGCAGATGTTTAAATGTCAGGGTGCTGTGCTACAAATGTGTACATGTCAGAGTGCTATGCTGCAGATGTGTAAATGTCAGAGCGCTGTGCTACTAATGTGTAAATGTCAGAGTGCTGTGCTACAGATGTGTAAATGTCAGAACGCTGTGCTACAGATGTGTAAATGTCAGAGCGCTGTGCTGCAGATGTGTAAATTTCAGAGCGCTGTGCTGCAGATGTGTAACTTTCAGGCCGCTGTGCTACAGATGTGTAAATGTCAGAGCGCTGTGCTACAGAGGTGTAAATGTCAGAGCGCTGTGCTACAGAGGTGTAAATGTCAGGTCGCTGTGCTGCAGATGTGTAAATGTCAGGGCGCTGTGCTACAAAGGTGTAAATGTCAGAGCGCTGTGCTGCAGATGTGTAAATGTCAGAGCGCTGTGCTACAAACGTGTAAATGTCAGGGCGCTGTGCTGCAGATGTGCAGATGTCAGAGCACTGTGCTGCAGAGGTGTAAATGTCAGAGCGCTGTGCTACAGAGGTGTAAATGTCAGAGCGCTGTGCTGCAGAGGTGTAAATGTCAGAGCGCTGTGCTACAGGGGTGTAAATGTCAGGGCGCCATGCTGCAGATGTGTAAATGTCAGGTGCGCTGTGCAGCAGATGTGTAAATGTCAGGCGCTGTGCTACAGATGTGTAAATGTCAGGGCCGCTGTGCTGCAGATGTGTAAATGTCAGGGCGAGCTGTGCTGCAGATGGTGTAAATGTCAGGCGCGCTGTGCTGCAGATGTGTAAATGTCAGGGCACTGTGCTGCAGATGTGTAAATGTCAGAGCGCTGTGCAACAGAGGTGTTAATGTCAGAGCATTGTGCTACAGCAGGGTAAATGTCAGAGCGCTGTGCTGCAGAGTGTAAATGTCAGGAGCCTGTGCTGCAGATGTGTAAATGTCAGAGCGCTGTGCTGCAGATGTGTAAATGTCAGGCGCTGTGCTGCAGATTTGTAAATGTCAGGCGCTGTGCTGCAGAAGTGTTAAATGTCAGGGCGCTGTGCTGCAGATGTGTAAATGTCAGGGCCTGTGCTGCAGAATGTGTAAATGTCAGGGCGCCATGCTGCAGATGTGTAAATGTCAGGGCGCTGTGCTGCAGATGTGTAAATGTCAGAGGCGCTGTGCTACAGATGTGTAAATGTCAGAGCGCTGTGCTGCAGATGTGTAAATGTCAGAGCCTGTGCTGCAGATGTGTAAATGTCAGAGCGCTGTGCTGCAGATGTGTAAATGTCAGAGCGCTGTGCTGCAGATGTGTAAATGTCAGGGCGCTGTGCTGCAGATGTGTAAATGTCAGGAGCGCTGTGCTGCAGATGTGTAAATGTCAGGGCGCTGTGCTGCAGATGTGTAAATGTCAGGGCGCTGTGCTGCAGATGTGTAAATGTCAGGGCGCTGTGCTGCAGATGTGTAAATGTCAGAGCGCTGTGCTGCAGATGTGTAAATGTCAGGGCGCTGTGCTGCAGATGTGTAAATGTCAGGGCGCTGTGCTGCAGATGTGTAAATGTCAGAGCGCTGTGCTGCAGATGTGTAAATGTCAGAGCGCTGTGCTGCAGATGTGTAAATGTCAGAGCGCTGTGCTGCAGATGTGTAAATGTCAGGGTGCTGTGCTGCAGATGTGTAAATGTCAGGCCGCTGTGCTGCAGATGTGTAAATGTCAGGGCGCTGTGCTGCAGATGTGTAAATGTCAGGGCGCTGTGCTGCAGATGTGTAAATGTCAGGGCGCTGTGCTGCAGATGTGTAAATTTGAGGATGCTGTGCTGCAGATGTGTAAATGTCAGAGCGCTGTGCTGCAAATGTGTAAATGTCAGGGTGCTGTGCTGCAGATGTGTAAATGTCAGAGCGCTGTGCTACAGGGGTGTAAATGTCAGGGTGCTGTGCTACAGATGTGGTAAATGTCAGGGCGCTGTGCTGCAGATGTGTAAATTTCAGGGCGCTGTGCTGCAAATGTGTAAATATCAGGCCGCTGTGCTTCAGATGTGTAAATGTCAGAGCGCTGTGCTGCAGATGTGTAACTGTCAGGGCGCTGTGCTGCAGATGTGTAAATGTCAGAGCACTGTGCTACAGATGTGTAAATGTCAGAGCGCTGTGCTACAGATGTGTAAATTTCAGGGTGCTGTGCTGCAGATGTGTAAATGTCAGGACGCTGTGCTGCAGATGTGTAAATGTCAGGGTGCTGTGCTGCAGATGTGTAAATGTCAGAGCGCTGTGCTGCAGATGTGTAAATGTCAGGGCGCTGTGCTGCAGATGTGTAAATGTCTGGGCGCTGTGCTACAGAGGTGTAAATGTCAGAGCGCTGTGCTGCAGATGTGTAAATGTCAGGGCGCTGTGCTACAGATGTGTAAATGTCAGAGCGCTGTGCTGCAGATGTGTAAATGTCAGGGCGCTGTGCTGCAGATGTGTAAATGTCAGAGCGCTGTGCTGCAGATGTGTAAATGTCAGAGCGCTGTGCTACAGATGTGTAAATGTCAGGGCGCTGTGCTGCAGATGTGTAAATGTCAGAGCGCTGTGCTGCAGATGTGTAAATGTCAGAGCGCTGTGCTGCAGATGTGTAAATGTCAGGTGGCTGTGCTGCAGATGTGTAAATGTCAGAGCGCTGTGCTGCAGAGGTGTAAATGTCAGGCGCTGTGCTGCAGATGTGTAAATGTCAGGGCCCTGTGCTGCAGATGTGTAAATGTCAGGGCGCTGTGCTGCAGATGTGTAAATTTCAGGGCGCTGTGCTGCAGATGTGTAAATGTCAGAGCGCTGTGCTGCAGATGTGTAAATGTCAGGGCGCTGTGCAGCAGATGTGTAAATGTCAGGGCGCTGTGCTGCAGATGTGTAAATGTCAGAGCGCTGTGCTGCAAATGTGTAACTGTCAGGGCGCTGTGCTGCAGATGTGTAAATGTCAGGGCGCTGTGCTGCAAATATGTAACTGTCAGGGCGCTGTGCTGCAGATGTGTAAATTTCAGGGCGCTGTGCTGCAGATGTGTAAATGTCAGGGCGCTGTGCTGCAGATGTGTAAATGTCAGGGCGCTGTGCTGCAGATGTGTAAATGTCAGGGCGCTGTGCTGCAGATGTGTAAATGTCAGGGCGCTGTGCTGCAGATGTGTAAATGTCAGAGCGCTGTGCTGCAAATGTGCAACTGTCAGTGCGCTGTGCTTCAGATGTGTAAATGTCAGAGCGCTGTGCTGCAGATGTGTAACTGTCAGGGCGCTGTGCTGCAGATGTGTTAATGTCAGGCCGCTGTGCTTCAGATGTATAAATTTCAGGATGCTGTGCTGCAGATGTGTAAGTGTCAGAGCGCTGTGCTGCAAATGTGCAACTGTCAGGGCGTTGTGCTTCAGATGTGTAAATTTCAGGGCGCTGTGCTACAGATGTATAAATTTCAGGGCTCTGTGCTGCAGATGTGTAAATGTCAGGTTGCTGTGCTGCAGATCTGTAAATTTCAGGGCGCTGTGCTACAGATGTGTAAATGTCAGAGCACTGTGCTGCAGATTTGTAAATGTCAGGGCGTTGTGCTGCAGATGTGTAAATGTCAGGGCGCTGTGCTGCAGATGTGTAAATGTTAGAGTGCTGTGCTGCAAATGTGTAACTGTCAGGGCGCTGTGCTGTAGATTTGTAAATGTCAGGGCGCTGTGCTGCAGATGTGTAAATGTCAGGGTGCTGTGCTGCAGGTTTGTAAATGTCAGGGCGCTGTGCTGCAGATGTGTAAATGTCAGGCCGCTGTGCTTCAGAAGTATAAATTTCAGGATGCTGTGCTGCAAATGTGTAAATGTCAGGGTGCGGTGCTGCAGATCTGTAAATTTCAGGGTGCTGTGCTACAGATGTGTAAATTTCAGGGTGCTGTGCTGCAGATGTGTTAATTTCAGGGCGCTGTGCTGCAGATGTGTAAATGTCAGGGCGCTGTGCTGCAGATGTGTAAATGTCAGGGTGCTGTGCTGCAGATGTGTAAATTTCAGGACGCTGTGCTACAGATGTGTAAATGTCAGGGCGCTGTGCTGCAGATGTGTAACTGTCAGGGCGCTGTGCTGCAGATGTGTAAATGTCAGGCCGCTGTGCTACAGGGGTGTAAATGTCAGGGTGCTGTGCTACAGATGTGTAAATGTCAGGGTGCTGTGCTACAAAGGTGTAAATGTCAGAGCGCTGTGCTACAGATGTGTAAATGTCAGGTTGCTGTGCTACAGATGTGTAAATGTCAGAGCGCTGTGCTGCAGATGTGTAAATGTCAGAGCGCTGTGCTGCAGATGTGTAGATGCCAGAATGCTGTGCTGCAGATGTGTAAATGTCAGGGCGCTGTGCTTCATAGTTCTAAATGTCAGGCCGCTGTGCAACAGAGGTGTAAATATCAGAGCGTTGTGCTACAGATGTGTAAATGTCAGGGCGCTGTGCTACAGATGTGTAAATGTCAGGGCGCTGTGCTGCAGATGTGTAAATGTCAGGGCGCTGTGCTGCAGATGTGTAACTGTCAGGGCGCTGTGCTGCAGATGTGTAAATGTCAGGCCTCTGTGCTGCAGATGTGTAAATGTCAGGCCGCTGTGCTACAGGGGTGTAAATGTCAGGGTGCTGTGCTACAGATGTGTAAATGTCAGGGTGCTGTGCTACAAAGGTGTAAATGTCAGAGCGCTGTGCTGCAAATGGGTAACTGTCAGGGCGCTGTGCTGCAGATGTGTAAATGTCAGGCCGCTGTGCTGCAGATGTGTAAATGTCAGGGTGCTGTGCTGCAGATGTGTAAATGTCAGAGCGCTGTGCTGCAGAGGTGTAAATGTCAGGTTGCTGTGCTACAGATGTGTAAATGTCAGGGTGCTGTGCTACAGAGGTGTAAATGTCAGGTTGCTGTGCTACAGATGTGTAAATGTCAGAGCGCTGTGCTGCAGATGTGTAAACATCAGTGCACTGTGCTACAGATGTGTAAATGTCAGAGCGCTGTGCTACAGATGTGTAAATGTCAGGGCGCTGTACTGCAGATGTGTAGATGTCAGAGCGCTGTGCTGCAGATGTGTAACTGTCAGAGCGCTGTGCTACAGATGTGTAAACGTCAGAGCACTGTGCTACAGGGGTGTAAATGTCAGGGTGCTGTGCTACAGAGGTGTAAATGTCATGTTGCTGTGCTACAGATGTGTAAATGTCAGAGCGCTGTGCTGCAGATGTGTAAGTATCAGAGCGCTGTGCTACAGAGGTTTAAATGTCAGCGCGTTGTGCTGCAGATGTGTAAATGTCAGAGCGCTGTGCTGCAGAGGTGTAAATGTCAGAGCGCTGTGCTACAGGGGTGTAGATGTCAGGGCGCTGTGCTGCAGATGTGTAAATGTCAGGGCGCTGTGCTACAGAGGTGTAAATGTCAGAGCGCTGTGCTGCAGATGTTTAAATGTCTGCGTGCTGTGCTACAGATGTGTAAATGTCAGAGCGCTGTGCTGCAGAGGTGTAAATTTCAGTGCACTGTGCTGCAGAGGTGTAAATGTCAGAGCGCTGTGCTGCAGATGTGTACATGTCAGAGCGCTGTGCTGCAGATGTGTAGATGTCAGAGCGCTGTGCTACAGAGGTGTTAATGTCAGGATGCTGTGCTGCAGAGGTGTAAATGTCAGAGCGCTTTGCTGCAGAGGTGTAAATGTCAGGGTGCTGTGCTACAGATGTGTAAATGTCAGGCCGCTGTGCTGCAAATGTGTAAATGTCAGGGCGCTGTGCTGCAGATGTGTAAATGTCAGGGCCCTGTGCTGCAGATGTGTAAATGTCAGGGCCCTGTGCTGCAGATGTGTAAATGTCAGGGCGCTGTGCTGCAGATGTGTAAATGTCAGGGCGCTGTGCTGCAGATGTGTAAATGTCAGGGCGCTGTGCTGCAGATTTGTAAATGTCAGGGCGCTGTGCTGCAGATGTGTAAATGTCAGAGCGCTGTGCTGCAGATGTGTAAATGTCAGAGCGCTGTGCTGCAGATTTGTAAATGTCAGGGTGCTGTGCTGCAGATGTGTAAATGTCAGGGTGCTGTGCTGCAGATGTGTAAATGTCAGGGTGCTGTGCTGCAGTTTTGTAAATGTCAGGGCGCTGTGCTGCAGATGTGTAAATGTCAGGGTGCTGTGCTGCAGATTTGTAAATGTCAGAGTGCTGTGCTGCAAATGTGCAACTGTCAGGGCGCTGTGCTGCAGATGTGTAAATGTCAGGGTGCTGTGCTGCAGATTTGTAAATGTCAGAGCGCTGTGCTACAGATGTGTAAATGTCAGGGTGCTGTGCTGCAGATTTGTAAATGTCAGAGCGCTGTGCTGCAGATGTGTAAATTTCAGGGTGCTGTGCTGCAGATGTGTAAATTTCAGGGCGCTGTGCTACAGATGTGTAAATCTCAGAGCGCTGTGCTGCAAATGTGTAACTGTCAGGGCGCTGTGCTGCAGATGTGTAAATGTCAGAGCGCTGTGCTGCAAATGTGTAACTGTCAGGCCGCTGTGCTTCAGATGTATAAATTTCAGAGCGCTGTGCTACAGAGGTGTAAATGTCAGGGCGCTGTGCTGCAGATGTATAAATGTCAGGATGCTGTGTTTCAAATGTGTAACTGTCAGTGTGCTGTGCTACAGATGTGTAAATTTCAGGGCGCTGTGCTGCAGATGTGTAAATGTCAGGGTGCTGTGCTGCAGATGTGTAAATTTCAGGGCGCTGTGCTACAAATGTGTAAATTTCAGGGCGCTGTGCTACAGATGTGTAAATTTCAGGGCGCTGTGCTGCAGATGTGTAAATGTCAGGGTGCTGTGCTACTGATGTGTAAATGTCAGAGCGCTGTGCCGCAGATGTGTAAATTTCAGGGTGCTGTGCTGCAGATGTGTAAATTTCAGGGCGCTATGCTGCAGAGGTGTAAAGCTGCTCATGTTTCCGTTGTTTGGGAGATTAACTGTAATCCGCAGACCTGGAGAGTATGAGCTGCAGCATTATTGAATCCATCGCACAGTTTACCTCTGTGTGTCCACCATGATCCGATTTCACTGTCACTGGATCAGAGACACAGCTTTTACCCTCAGTGACAGAGCTGAATAATCATTTCAAATCAATTGATTTCACTTGGCCCTTTGGGCCTGTATCGTGGGCAGATGGGAGGTGGGCACAGAGACAGTGAGGGGGCTGCTGGGGAGCTGAGACTAGGACAAGAAGTAATTACCGGGTTGAGGGTGGAACTGGAAAGTTCCGGAACTGAGCACGGTCGATGCACAATTCAGCAAATTGATGCAGTTCAACGTTTACATTCGTCTCCCATAATCCTCGCTCTGATCCTCCCCCACCTACCACTAGATACTGACTTCCCCTAACCCCTCCCCACTCGATACTCCCCCTGACTCCCCCTAACTCCCCACTCGATACTCCCCCTGACTCGCCCTAACCCCTCCCCACTAGATGCTCCCCCTAACCCCTCCCCACTAGATACTCCCCTAACCCTCCCTCTAGATATCCCCCTGACTCCCTAACCCTCCCACTAGATACTCCCCCTAAGGCCTCCCACTTAGATACTCCCCAAACCCCTCCCAACTAAGATATCCCCCTGACCTCCCCCTAACCCCTCCCACTAGATACTCCCCTTACCCTCCCCACTAACCCCTCCCCACTAGATACTCCCCCTGACCTCCCCTAACCCCTCCCCACTAGAAGCTCCCCCTACCCCTCCCCACTAGATACTCCCCTAACACCCTCCCCACTATACTCCCTCCCCTGACTCCCCCTAACCCCTCCCCACTAGATACTCCCCCTAACCCCTCCCCACTAGATACTCCCCTAACCCCTCCCCACTAGATACTCCCCCTACTCCCCTAACCCCGTCCACTAGATACTCCCCCTAACCCCTCCCCACTAGATACTCCCCCTGACTCCCCCTAACCCCTCCCCACTAGATACTCCCCCTAACCCCTCCCCACGAGATACTCCCCCTAACCCCTCCCCACTAGATACTCCCCCTAACCCCTCCCCACTAGATACTCCCCCTAACCCCTTCCCCACTAGATACTCCCCCTAACCCCTCCCCACTAGATACTCCCCTAACCCCTCCCCACTAGATACTCCCCCTAACCCCTCCCCACTAGATACTCCCCCTGACTCCCCCCCCTAACCCCTCCCCCTAGATACTCCCCCTAACCCCTCCCCACTAGATACTCCCCCTAACCCCTCCCCACTAGATACTCCCCCTAACCCCTCCCCACTAGATACTCCCCCTAACCCCTCCCCACTAGATACTCCCCCTAACCCCTCCCCACTAGATACTCCCCCTAACCCCTCCCCACTAGATACTCCCCCAAACCCCTCCCCACTAGATTCTCCCCCTAACCCCTCCCCACTAGATACTCCCGACTCCCCCTAACCCCTCCCCACTAGATACTCCCCCCTAACCCCTCCCCACTAGATACTCCCCCTAACCCCTCCCCACTAGATACTCCCCCTAACCCCTCCCCACTAGATACTCCCCCCCCCTCCCCAAAACTCCCCAAACCCCTCCCCACTAGATACTCCCCCTAACCCCTCCCCACTAGATACTCCCCCAACCCCTCCCCACTAGATACTCCCCCAACCCCTCCCCACTAGATACTCCCCCTGACTCCCCCTAACCCCTCCCCACTAGATACTCCCCCTAACCCCTCCCCACTAGATACTCCCCCTAACCCCTCCCCACTAGATACTCCCCTAACCCCTCCCCACTAGATACTCCCCCTAACCCTCCCCACTAGATACTCCCCCTAACCCTCCCACTAGATACTCTCCCTAACCCCTCCCCACTAGATACTCCCCCTAACCCCTCCCCACTAGATACTCCCCCTGACTCCCCCTAAGCCCTCCCCACTAGATACTCCCCCTAACCCCTCCCCACTAGATACTCCCCCTAACCCCTCCCCACTAGATACTCCCCCTAACCCCTCCCCACTAGATACTCCCCCTGACTCCCCCTAACCCCTCCCCACTAGATACTCCCCCTAACCCCTCCCCACTAGATACTCCCCCTAACCCCTCCCCACTAGATACTCCCCCTGACTCCCCCTAAGCCCTCCCCACTAGATACTCCCCCTAACCCCTCCCCACTAGATACTCCCCCTGACTCCCCCTAAGCCCTCCCCACTAGATACTCCCCCTAACCCCTCCCCACTAGATACTCCCCCTAACCCCTCCCCACTAGATACTCCCCCTAACCCCTCCCCACTAGATACTCCCCCTAACCCCTCCCCACTAGATACTCCCCCTAACCCCTCCCCACTAGATACTCCCCCTAACTCCCCCTAACCCCTCCCCACTAGATACTCCCCCAACCCCTCCCCACTAGATACTCCCCCTAACCCCTCCCCACTAGATACTCCCCCGACTCCCCCTAACCCCTCCCCACTAGATACTCCCCCGACTCCCCCTAACCCCTCCCCACTAGATACTCCCCCTGACTCCCCCTAACCCCTCCCCACTAGATACTCCCCCAACCCCTCCCCACTAGATACTCCCCCTAACCCCTCCCCACTAGATACTCCCCCTAACCCCTCCCCACTAGATACTCCCCCTAACCCCTCCCCACTAGATACTCCCCCTAACCCCTCCCCACTAGATACTCCCCCTAACCCCTCCCCACTAGATACTCCCCCTAACCCCTCCCCACTAGATACTCCCCCTAACCCCTCCCCACTAGATACTCCCCCTAACCCCTCCCCACTAGATACTCCCCCTAACCCCTCCCCACTAGATACTCCCCCTAACCCCTCCCCACTAGATACTCCCCCTAACCCCTCCCCACTAGATACTCCCCCTAACCCCTCCCCACTAGATACTCCCCCTAACCCCTCCCCACTAGATACTCCCCCTAACCCCTCCCCACTAGATACTCCCCCTAACCCCTCCCCACTAGATACTCCCCCTAACCCCTCCCCACTAGATACTCCCCCTAACCCCTCCCCACTAGATACTCCCCCTAACCCCTCCCCAGTAGATACTCCCCCTAACCCCTCCCCACTAGATACTCCCCCTAACCCCTCCCCACTAGATACTCCCCCTAACCCCTCCCCACTAGATACTCCCCCTGACTCCCCCTAACCCCTCCCCACTAGATACTCCCCCTAACCCCTCCCCACTAGATACTCCCCCTGACTCCCCCTAACCCCTCCCCACTAGATACTCCTCCTAACCCCTGCCCACTAGATACCCCCCCTAACCCCTCCCCACTAGATACTCCTCCTAACCCCTGCCCACTAGATACTCCCCCTAACCCCTCCCCACTAGATACTCCCCCTAACCCCTCCCCACTAGATACTCCCCCTAACCCCTCCCCACTAGATACTCCCCCTGACTCCCCCTAACCCCTCCCCACTAGATACTCCCCCTAACCCCTCCCCACTAGATACTCCCCCTAACCCCTCCCCACTAGATACTCCCCCTAACCCCTCCCCACTAGATACTCCCCCTAACCCCTCCCCACTAGATACTCCCCCTAACCCCTCCCCACTAGATACTCCCCCTAACCCCTCCCCACTAGATACTCCCCCTAACCCCTCCCCACTAGATACTCCCCCTGACTCCCCCTAACCCCTCCCCACTAGATACTCCCCCTAACCCCTCCCCACTAGATACTCCCCCTAACCCCTCCCCACTAGATACTCCCCCAACCCCTCCCCACTAGATACTCCCCCTAACCCCTCCCCACTAGATACTCCCCCTAACCCCACCCCACTAGATACTCCCCCTGACACCCCCTAACCCCTCCCCACTAGATACACCCCCTAACCCCTCCCCACTCGATACTCCCCCTGACACCCCCTAACCCCTCCCCACTAGATACTCACCCTAACTGCACCCACCATCCCCCCTCGAGCCCTCACCCTAACTGCCCTCCTCACTGGATCCTCACCCTGATTCCCTCAGCTAAATGAATCTTCGTCCTGTCTGACCCCCTCATTCCTTCCTCACCCAGACTACCCTCCAACCCCCTGTCCACTGGATCCTTACCCTGATCCCTCTGCTCTCCAACTCTTCCCCCTCACTGGACCATTGTTTTAGCCTCTCCCGCTGCTACGGTGACTGTTTCACTCGAACTCACTGTTTTAGTTATTTTGCAATGCAGATGGGTCCAGGATGTTGCTTTGTTTGAAAGTTTACCTTGTGCTGCTCCCAGTGATGTCCTCGTACACGTCTCTTAACCAGCACTCTGCTCAATGTTAATGGCCTAGGTATTGCTGCCAGGACCCCTGCTGGCTGTGTCCCCGCTGGGTGTGTCCCCGCTGGGTGTGTCCCCGCTGGGTGTGTCCCCGCTGGGTGTGTCCCCGCTGGGTGTGTCCCCGCTGGGTTAGACCCCGCTGGGTTAGACCCCGCTGGGTGTGTCCCCGCTGGGTTAGACCCCGCTGGGTGTGTCCCCGCTGGGTGTGTCCCCGCTGGGTGTGTCCCTGCTGGGTGTGTCCCCGCTGGGTGAGGCCCTGCTGGGTTAGACCCCGCTGGGTGTGTCCCCGCTGGGTGTGTCCCCGCTGGGTTAGGTCCCGCTGGGTGTGTCCCCGCTGGGTTAGACCCCGCTGGGTGTGTCCCCGCTGGGTGTGTCCCCGCTGGGTTAGGTCCCGTTGGGTGAGGCCCTGCTGGGTGTGTCCCCGCTGGGTTAGGTACCGCTGGGTGAGTCCCCGCTGGGTGTGTCCCCGCTGGGTGTGTCCCCGCTGGGTGTGTCCCCGCTGGGTGTGTCCCCGCTGGGTGAGTCCCCGCTGGGTTAGGTCCCGCTGGGTGAGTCCCCGCTGGGTGTGTCCCCGCTGGGTGAGTCCCCGCTGGGTGTGTCCCTGCTGGGTTAGGTCCCGTTGGGTGAGGCCCCGCTGGGTGTGTCCCCGCTGGGTTAGGTCCCGTTGGGTGAGGCCCCGCTGGGTGAGTCCCCGCTGGGTGAGTCCCCGCTGGGTTAGGTCCCGCTGGGTGTGTCCCCGCTGGGTGTGTCCCCGCTGGGTGAGTCCCCGCTGGGTGAGTCCCCGCTGGGTGTGTCCCCGCTGGGTGAGTCCCCGCTGGGTGTGTCCCCGCTGGGTTAGGTCCCGTTGGGTGAGGCCCCGCTGGGTGTGTCCCCGCTGGGTTAGGTCCCGTTGGGTGAGGCCCCGCTGGGTGTGTCCCCGCTGGGTTAGGTCCCGTTGGGTGAGGTCCCGCTGGGTGTGTCCCCGCTGGGTTAGGTCCCGCTGGGTTAGGTCCCGCTGGGTGTGTCCCCGCTGGGTTAGGTCCCGCTGGGTTAGGTCCTGCTGGGTGTGTCCCCGCTGGGTGTGTCCCCGCTGGGTGTGTCCCCGCTGGGTGTGTCCCCGCTGGGTGAGGCCCCGCTGGGTGTGTCCCCGCTGGGTGAGTCCCCGCTGGGTGTGTCCCCACTGGGTTAGGTCCCGCTGGGTGTGTCCCCGCTGGGTGAGGCCCCGCTGGGTGTGTCCCCGCTGGGTTAGGTCCCGCTGGGTGTGTCCCCGCTGGGTGAGGCCCCGCTGGGTGTGTCCCCGCTGGGTGAGGCCCCGCTGGGTGTGTCCCCGCTGGGTTAGGTCCCGCTGGGTGTGTCCCCGCTGGGTGAGGCCCCGCTGGGTTAGGTCCCGTTGGGTGAGGCCCCGCTGGGTGTGTCCCCGCTGGGTTAGGTCCCGTTGGGTGAGGCCCCGCTGGGTGTGTCCCCGCTGGGTTAGGTCCCGCTGGGTGTGTCCCCGCTGGGTGAGTCCCCGCTGGGTGTGTCCCCACTGGGTTAGGTCCCGCTGGGTGTGTCCCCGCTGGGTGAGGCCCCGCTGGGTGTGTCCCCGCTGGGTTAGGTCCCGCTGGGTGTGTCCCCGCTGGGTGAGGCCCCGCTGGGTGTGTCCCCGCTGGGTGAGGCCCCGCTGGGTGTGTCCCCGCTGGGTTAGGTCCCGCTGGGTGTGTCCCCGCTGGGTGTGTCCCCGCTGGGTGAGGCCCCGCTGGGTTAGGTCCCGTTGGGTGAGGCCCCGCTGGGTGTGTCCCCGCTGGGTGAGTCCCCGCTGGGTTAGGTCCCGCTGGGTGTGTCCCCGCTGGGTGAGTCCCCGCTGGGTGAGTCCCCGCTGGGTGTGTCCCCGCTGGGTGAGTCCCCGCTGGGTGTGTCCCCGCTGGGTTAGGTCCCGTTGGGTGAGGCCCCGCTGGGTGTGTCCCCGCTGGGTTAGGTCCCGCTGGGTGAGTCCCCGCTGGGTGTGTCCCCGCTGGGTGTGTCCCCACTGGGTGTGTCCCCACTGGGTGTGTCCCCGCTGGGTGTGTCCCCGCTGGGTGAGTCCCCGCTGGGTGTGTCCCCGCTGGGTGTGTCCCTGCTGGGTTTGTCCCCGCTGGGTGTGTCCCCGCTGGGTGAGTCCCCGCTGGGTGTGTCCCCGCTGGGTGTGTCCCCGCTGGGTGTGTCCCCGCTGGGTTAGGTCCCGTTGGGTGAGGCCCCGCTGGTTGTGTCCCCGCTGGGTGAGTCCCCGCTGGGTGTGTCCCCGTTGGGTGAGGCCCCGCTGGGTTAGGTCCCGTTGGGTGAGGCCCCGCTGGGTGTGTCCCCGCTGGGTGTGTCCCCGCTGGGTGTGTCCCCGCTGGGTGAGTCCCCGCTGGGTGTGTCCCCGCTGGGTGAGGCCCCGCTGGGTGAGGCCCCGCTGGGTGAGTCCCCGCTGGGTGAGTCCCCGCTGGGTGTGTCCCCGTTGGGTGAGGCCCCGCTGGGTGTGTCCCCGCTGGTTGAGTCCCCGCTGGGTGTGTCCCCGCTGGGTGAGTCCCCGCTGGGTGTGTCCCCGCTGGGTGAGGCCCCGCTGGGTGAGTCCCCGCTGGGTGTGTCCCCGCTGGGTGAGTCCCCGCTGGGTGTGTCCCCGTTGGGTGAGGCCCCGCTGGGTGAGGCCCCGCTGGGTGTGTCCCCGCTGGGTTAGGTCCCGTTGGGTGAGGCCCCGCTGGGTGAGGCCCCGCTGGGTGAGTCCCCGCTGGGTGAGTCCCCGCTGGGTGTGTCCCCGCTGGGTGTGTCCCCGCTGGGTGTGTCCCCGCTGGGTGAGGCCCCGCTGGGTGAGTCCCCGCTGGGTGAGTCCCCGCTGGGTGTGTCCCCGTTGGGTGAGGCCCCGCTGGGTGAGGCCCCGCTGGGTGTGTCCCCGCTGGGTGTGTTCCCGCTGGGTTAGGTCCCGTTGGGTGAGGCCCCGCTGGGTGAGGCCCCGCTGGGTGAGTCCCCGCTGGGTGAGTCCCCGCTGGGTGAGTCCCCGCTGGGTGTGTCCCCGCTGGGTGAGTCCCCGCTGGGTGTGTCCCCGCTGGGTGAGGCCCCGCTGGGTGAGGCCCCGCTGGGTGTGTCCCCGCTGGGTGTGTCCCCGCTGGGTTAGGTCCCGCTGGGTGAGGCCCCGCTGGGTGAGGCCCCGCTGGGTGAGTCCCCGCTGGGTGAGTCCCCACTGGGTGTGTCCCCGCTGGGTGTGTCCCCGCTGGGTGTGTCCCCGCTGGGTGAGGCCCCGCTGGGTGTGTCCCCGCTGGGTGAGGCCCCGCTGGGTGTGTCCCCGCTGGGTTAGGTCCCGCTGGGTGTGTCCCCGCTGGGTGTGTCCCCGCTGGGTGAGGCCCCGCTGGGTTAGGTCCCGTTGGGTGAGGCCCCGCTGGGTGTGTCCCCGCTGGGTGAGTCCCCGCTGGGTTAGGTCCCGCTGGGTGTGTCCCCGCTGGGTGAGTCCCCGCTGGGTGAGTCCCCGCTGGGTGTGTCCCCGCTGGGTGAGTCCCCGCTGGGTGTGTCCCCGCTGGGTTAGGTCCCGTTGGGTGAGGCCCCGCTGGGTGTGTCCCCGCTGGGTTAGGTCCCGCTGGGTGAGTCCCCGCTGGGTGTGTCCCCGCTGGGTGTGTCCCCACTGGGTGTGTCCCCACTGGGTGTGTCCCCGCTGGGTGTGTCCCCGCTGGGTGAGTCCCCGCTGGGTGTGTCCCCGCTGGGTGTGTCCCTGCTGGGTTTGTCCCCGCTGGGTGTGTCCCCGCTGGGTGAGTCCCCGCTGGGTGTGTCCCCGCTGGGTGTGTCCCCGCTGGGTGTGTCCCCGCTGGGTTAGGTCCCGTTGGGTGAGGCCCCGCTGGGTGTGTCCCCGCTGGGTGAGTCCCCGCTGGGTGTGTCCCCGTTGGGTGAGGCCCCGCTGGGTTAGGTCCCGTTGGGTGAGGCCCCGCTGGGTGTGTCCCCGCTGGGTGTGTCCCCGCTGGGTGTGTCCCCGCTGGGTGAGTCCCCGCTGGGTGTGTCCCCGCTGGGTGAGGCCCCGCTGGGTGAGGCCCCGCTGGGTGAGTCCCCGCTGGGTGAGTCCCCGCTGGGTGTGTCCCCGTTGGGTGAGGCCCCGCTGGGTGTGTCCCCGCTGGTTGAGTCCCCGCTGGGTGTGTCCCCGCTGGGTGAGTCCCCGCTGGGTGTGTCCCCGCTGGGTGAGGCCCCGCTGGGTGAGTCCCCGCTGGGTGAGTCCCCGCTGGGTGAGTCCCCGCTGGGTGTGTCCCCGTTGGGTGAGGCCCCGCTGGGTGAGGCCCCGCTGGGTGTGTCCCCGCTGGGTTAGGTCCCGTTGGGTGAGGCCCCGCTGGGTGAGGCCCCGCTGGGTGAGTCCCCGCTGGGTGAGTCCCCGCTGGGTGTGTCCCCACTGGGTGTGTCCCCGCTGGGTGTGTCCCCGCTGGGTGTGTCCCCGCTGGGTGAGTCCCCGCTGGGTGTGTCCCCGCTGGGTGAGGCCCCGCTGGGTGAGTCCCCGCTGGGTGAGTCCCCGCTGGGTGTGTCCCCGTTGGGTGAGGCCCCGCTGGGTGAGGCCCCGCTGGGTGTGTCCCCGCTGGGTGTGTTCCCGCTGGGTTAGGTCCCGTTGGGTGAGGCCCCGCTGGGTGAGGCCCCGCTGGGTGAGTCCCCGCTGGGTGAGTCCCCGCTGGGTGAGTCCCCGCTGGGTGTGTCCCCGCTGGGTGAGTCCCCGCTGGGTGTGTCCCCGTTGGGTGAGGCCCCGCTGGGTGAGGCCCCGCTGGGTGTGTCCCCGCTGGGTGTGTCCCCGCTGGGTTAGGTCCCGTTGGGTGAGGCCCCGCTGGGTGAGGCCCCGCTGGGTGAGTCCCCGCTGGGTGAGTCCCCACTGGGTGTGTCCCCGCTGGGTGTGTCCCCGCTGGGTGTGTCCCCGCTGGGTGAGGCCCCGCTGGGTGTGTCCCCGTTGGGTGAGTCCCCGCTGGGTGAGTCCCCGCTGGGTGTGTCCCCGTTGGGTGAGGCCCCGCTGGGTGAGGCCCCGCTGGGTGTGTCCCCGCTGGGTGAGTCCCCGCTGGGTGTGTCCCCGCTGGGTGAGGCCCCGCTGGGTGAGTCCCCGCTGGGTGTGTCCCCGCTGGGTGAGGCCCCGCTGGGTGAGTCCCCGCTGGGTGAGTCCCCGCTGGGTGTGTCCCCACTGGGTGTGTCCCCGCTGGGTGTGTCCCCGCTGGGTGAGTCCCCGCTGGGTTAGGTCCCGCTGGGTGTGTCCCCACTGGGTGTGTCCCCGTTGGGTGTGGCCCCGCTGGGTTAGGTCCCGCTGGGTGTGTCCCCGCTGGGTGTGTCCCCGCTGGGTGTGTCCCCGCTGGGTGTGTCCCCGCTGGGTGTGTCCCCGTTGGGTGAGGCCCCGCTGGGTGAGTCCCCGCTGGGTGAGGCCCCGCTGGGTGTGTCCCCGCTGGGTGTGTCCCCGCTGGGTTAGGTCCCGTTGGGTGAGGCCCCGCTGGGTGTGTCCCCGCTGGGTGTGTCCCCGCTGGGTGAGTCCCCGCTGGGTGAGTCCCCGCTGGGTGAGTCCCCGCTGGGTTAGGTCCCGTTGGGTGAGGCCCCGCTGGGTGTGTCCCCGCTGGGTGAGTCCCCGCTGGGTGAGGCCCCGCTGGGTGAGGCCCCGCTGGGTGTGTCCCCGCTGGGTGTGTCCCCGCTGGGTGTGTCCCCGTTGGGTGAGGCCCCGCTGGGTGAGTCCCCGCTGGGTGAGGCCCCGCTGGGTGTGTCCCCGCTGGGTGTGTCCCCGCTGGGTGTGTCCCCGCTGGGTGAGTCCCCGCTGGGTTAGACCCCGCTGGGTTAGGTCCCGCTGGGTGTGTCCCCGCTGGGTGTGTCCCCGCTGGGTGTGTCCCCGCTGGGTGAGTCCCCGCTGGGTGTGTCCCCGCTGGGTGAGGCCCCGCTGGGTGTGTCCCCGCTGGGTGTGTCCCCGTTGGGTGAGGCCCCGCTGGGTGAGTCCCCGCTGGGTGAGGCCCCGCTGGGTGTGTCCCCGCTGGGTGTGTCCCCGCTGGGTGTGTCCCCGCTGGGTGAGTCCCCGCTGGGTGAGGCGCTGCTGGGCAGGACAGAGTGACGGTGATGGGTAAATCAGAACATTATTGATTGATTAATCTGGGGAAGACCAGCCTGACTGGAGCTTTAGCTCTGGATGTTGGTGGGACAGAGTTTACAGGGGCTTTGCCTGGGGGTGGGTGTGGGGGCAGGCTGGGGCGAAGGGAAACAGAGCTGGTACCCATGGAAACGGGGTTTAAAATTCATGTCAGTGAATATTGAAGATCTCGTGCTTCAGATGGAGGAGGCGGAGCTTCTGTTTATTCACTCCTGGGATGTGGGTGTCAGTGCCTAGACCTGCAGTTATTGCCCATCCCTAGTTGCCCATGTTCAGAGGGTGTTTTTAAGAGTCGGTGTGGGTCTGGAGTTACATGTAGGTCAGACCAGGTAATGACAGCAGGTTTCCTTCCCTAAAGGACATTAGTGACCCAGATGGGTTTTTACAACAACCGACAATGGTTTAGGTGGTGAGTGGGGAAGAGAGAGGAGTTTGTGGTACTGGATGAACGAAATGCGATTGGTTCACTTGATGTTCGGTTTAGAGGAAATTGTGAATCACCGGAGACTGGATAGAAGACCAAATGTCTGACAGAACAGAACTGGTCAATGGGTCAAGAGATAGACTTGGATTGTGAGGACCAGTCTGTTGTCTGTCTGATGGTGACTGAGCTGTTGTGTATTACTGACATTTCCTGTTTTATATTCTTCTCCAGTATTTGTCCATTTCCCTTTGCGTTTTCAGGGTGCCTGGCTCTCGATTTTTGACAGTCTCTCTGGAGAAATTCGGACTGAAATGTCAATGCTCAGGTCCCGGGGTCACGTTTATAATCGACTGAACCAGACTCGGTCATTATATTGTCTCCATCACTGGATCCGGCCAGTTTTACTTTAAAATTTTCTCCTTAGACTGGACTCCCCAGGATGAAAAGAAATCAGTTTCCTCCCTATTCCCCCTCTGGTCCCTCCCTATCCTCCCTCACCTCCCTCCCTATCCCGCCTCTGCTCCCTCCCTATCCCCCCTCTGCTCCCTCCCTATCCCCCCTCTGCTCCCTCCCTATCCCCCCTCTGCTCCCTCCCTATCCTCCCTCCACTCCCTCCCTTTCCACTCCCTCCTTATCCCCTCCACTCCCTTCCTATTCCCTTCCACTCCCTATCCCCTCCACTCCCTCCCTATCCCCCCTCCACCCCCTCCCTATCCCCCCTCCACCCCCTCCTTATCCCCTCCACCCCCTCCTTATCCCCTCCACCCCCTCCTTATCCCCTCCACTCCCTCCCTGCCCCCCTCCACTCCCTCCCCATTCCTTCCCTGTTATGGACAGTGTTTGGAAAACTGTAATATTTGGGAGAAATTAAACAAGGCGATTGGTCAGTTTGAAGAATTGTTGCAACAGTTTAGCAACTCAGTGCCTATTGGTTGATGTTGGTGCTAAAACGCTTCCCCAGCATCTAATTGGTCAGCCTCGATTTCACACTCAATCTGCTCAATGTTTCCATTTTTCATTTTCAATATTACGATGAAAATCTCTGGATGTCCTTGTGCAGCATAAATCCTGCCATTGGGTCCACATTGTGTAACCATGGTAATGGGAGGATTCGAGTGGTCACTGTTTATCACTTTGTTACTTGTCACTAGTTGCCTGTTGCCTGGATACAAACTAACAACTTTGATGGTTGTCACAGGTTGGACAAGTGACCGATGGATGCTTGCTGCCATGGAGCAGGTTCTCTGTGCCGTTCATCCCTCCTCCCAGCCAGTGGCATCTTCAGCATGTTCCTCTGTCTGCTCCTCACACTGGACTGGGCTCAATCTCACTGCAACAAGCAAGCAATGCCCCCTGTAATGGCAAACTGGCCATTCCTGGTCATCTGGAACATTCCAACTGAGAAATGCAGCACTCACCGAGGAGTCGATCTCCACCTCAATGACTTTAACATAGTGACCAATCAGAATGAAGTTTTTATGGGAGGGAATATCACCATATTTTACATTGAACAGTTGGGTCAATATCCTTACTATGATAAAGGCCACCCAGTTCATGGAGGCTGTCCCCAGAACACAAGCCTGACTGGACACATTAACAAGATGAAGGTTGACGTTCAGAAGTATTTACCATCCAAGTTCTACAAGGGCCTGGCCGTCATCGACTGGGAGGAGTGGAGACCCCAGTGGGTACGTAACTGGGGTAATAAAACCATCTATCGGGAGAAGTCAGAGGAGCTGGTCCGAGCCAAGTACCCTCCCTGGCCTCCTGCTCGAGTCCTGAAACAGGCTCAGTGGGAGTTTGACTCTGCAGCAAACAAGTTTATAAGCCGGACTCTGAGTGTGGGTGAGATGATGAGACCCCAGGCCTTGTGGGGTTACTACCTCTTCCCAGACTGTTACAATTACCATTACAACTCCAACTTCTCCCATTACGATGGGCGTTGCCCTGATATTGAGATTGAGCGCAATAATCAGCTGCAGTGGCTCTGGTCTCACAGTAAAGCCCTGTATCCCTCAATATACATGGAAGAAATCTTAAAATCTTCAGAACAAGGGAGACGTTTTGTGAGAGCGCGAGTGCAAGAGGCTATGCGTGTGTCATTGATAACTGACTCAACATATGCACTGCCTGTCTTTGTATACTCTCGGTCACACTATGCTTACACGTTCAAACCAATGACACAGGTAGGTCACACAGTAACATGAAACTGCCTGCCCGTTAACTAACAGTTATTTCACGTTATAAACAGGAGCCAGCAGTTCTCCAGAATCTGGAACCAGAGTCAATTTAATAATAAGAGCCAATCGAGACTAAATGATGGACGGGATCAGCTTCTACAAGGAGCCTGCGATATGACTTGGCTAACAGAAACTTTCCGATGGTGGGATCCTGAGTGAGCGAATGCACAAAGACCTTTATTAAATCAGACAAACAATTTGTTGCCAGGATCAATGGCTATCTCTCCTGAAGTCTGATCACAGAGCCTAGTTTAGGTGCCAACTCTCGCTCAGTGTGAGCACTCTTGACACCAGCAAAAGGCATCCATCCAGCGCTACTCCAGATAGCACACAGTCCAAATTAACTTTCCAGTATTGTACTGAGGGAGTGCAGCACTGTCAGAGAGTCAGTTCTGAGGGAATGCTGCACTATCAGAGGGTCAGTAATGAGGGAGTGCTGCACTATCAGAGGGTCAGTAATGAGGGAGTGCTGCATTGTAAGAGGGCCTGTACTGAGGGAGTGCTGCATTGTAAGAGGGCCTGTACTGAGGGAGTGCTGCACTGTCAGAGGGTCAGTACTGAGGGAGTGCTGCACTATTCAAGGGTCAGTACTGAGGGAGTGCTGTACTGTCAGAGGGTCAGTACTGAGGCTGTGCTGCACTGTCAGAGGGTCAGTACTGAGGGAGTGCTGCACTGTCAGAGGGCCAGTACTGAGGGAGTGCTGCACTGTCAGAGGGCCAGTACTGAGGGAGTGCTGCACTGTCAGAGGGCCAGTACTGAGGGAGTGCTGCACTGTCAGAGGGTCAGTACTGAGGGAGTGCTGCACTGTCAGAGGGTCAGTACTGAGGGAGTGCTGCACTGTCAGAGGGTCAGTACTGAGGGAGTGCTGCACTGTCAGAGGGTCAGTACTGAGGGAGTGCTGCAGTGTGACAGGGACAGGCCTGAGGAGGGTTAAACTATCATGGGGTAATAATGAGTGAGAGCTGCTCTGTCAGAAAGTCAACATTGAGCCATTGCCACATTTTGTAAGGTTGGTGTCTCACTAAGAGCTCTCAAGGCTTGTTTTCTGGACAGAAGCGGTTTATTATTAACCCATAACTACATACAGCTCTAAGATGCAGCCACGCACAGGAGTTGTCTCCATGCTCCTCGCAGACTCTCCTGCACACACTCTGCAATCATGTGCCTCTCTCCATCTAAAGTACCCTATCCCCTGTCCCACATTTAACCCTTGCTCATCCCGAACACCTTTATACAACACCTCCCCTAATCCTCACCCAAATATATTTGCAACACAATCTGTACTTGTTACCCCTTCTGCCCCCTCAAGCCTCTGACGTTATAAATTCAGATGATCTGGAGGCTTGACAATTCTTCCAGATCCGATTCTGTCACATTTGGAGGAAGGGTTGTCTCAGTCGCTTTGGATTGACTTTGTCGGCTTGGAATTGAAATTGTCATCCTCTGTGTTTCTAGTACTCGGTTGTCTACTTGATTCATTCTTTTTTTTACATTCCTCCAAGTTGCATTTCTCTTTATCCTCAACCCACCAGTTTTGTTCGGACGCTGTGGTTTTGTCCCATTCCTTCCAAAGGGAATGTTCACCTTGCTCATTCCCAGAGTGGCCTCAGATTTTCTTATTCTTTGGGTTCCACTATGTTCTTCTTGGAAATTTACGTTTCAAAAATGGAACCTTTGTTTCCACTTGTTTCACAATTGCACACAAATATTTATTTACTCTCTTAATTTCCAATCCTTTAACAAGCTTGTCAATCTTTTCATTCCACTCAGCAGCTACTCTGGTCAGTTCAGTTGTCTTTGTTTCAGAGTTATCTGTGGAATCCTTATACACACCCAGCAACTTCATCCTCCATGGTCACTGACTGCTCCATAGACTCTTTCAATTCACTCGTTAGATCCTCAATGTGTCCCTTGGAATTTTCCTTTTCTGCTTTCAAAGTCTGGATTCACTCTTCCATTCTGTGCATCTCAACTTTCCTGTTCTTCAGATTGGATCGAAGTTCTAGAATTTCAATTCTCTTTTCACCAGACCCACCTTCCCTACGTGAACGTATGTTCTCTGCTCTGAACAGCTTTTACTTAGCAGAACAAAAACAGAATTACCTGGAAAAACTCAGCAGGTCTGGCAGCATCGGCGGAGAAGAAAAGAGTTGACGTTTCGAGTCCTCATGACCCTTCGACAGAACTTGAGTTCTGTCGAAGGGTCATGAGGACTCGAAACGTCAACTCTTTTCTTCTCCGCCGATGCTGCCAGACCTGCTGAGTTTTTCCAGGTAATTCTGTTTTTGTTTTGGATTTCCAGCATCCGCAGTTTTTTTGTTTTTTACTTAGCAGAGCCTAATCCTTGTGTGCTAGCTCTAAAAGTCACATTTAATGTTACGCCTGCTGGATGTTTCAGAGACCCTTCACATTCCTTACTTAAGGAAGGATGTAAATGTATTGGAGACGGTTCGGAGGAGGTTTACTAGATTGATACCTGGAATGAGTGGGTTGTCTTATGAGGAAAGGTTGGACAGACTGGGCTTGTTTCCAATGGAGTTTAGAAGAGTTAAGGGGTGATTTGATTGAAGTGTACAAGATCCTGAACGGCCTTGACAAGGTGGATGTGGAAAGGATGTTTCCTCTTGTGAGTGAGTCCAGAACTAGGGGACATTGTTTTGAAATTAGGGATCACCCTTTTAGGACAGAGATGAGGGGAAATTTTTTCTCTGAGGGCTGTGTGACTTTGGAATTCTCTGCCTCAGAAGGTGGTGGGGGCGGGGTCACTGAATATTTTTAAGGCAGAGATAGATTCTTGTCAGGCAAGGGGATCAAAGGTTATTGGAGGTAGGTGGGAATGTGGAATTCAAAATACAAAGCAATCAGTCATGATCTTATGAATGGTGGAGCAGACTTGAGGGGCCGAATGGCCTACTCCTGCTCCTATTTTGTACGTTCGCATGTAGAGTCCCCTCAAGTTTATTCTGTTGTTCTTCTATTCTGTTGTTCAAGACAGTCTTCATTTCTTCATGCTGCTGAAAGGTTAAGTACTCCTTTTGTATTTTATCTTGAAGAACAATTAGCTGTTCTTTCAACGGTTTATTTTCTTGTTGACCACATGCCAACTCACGCTGTGCTTCAGTGCATTGTTTGGTTGCTACTGATAGCTCCAATGCAGCTTTTGCTGAAGTAGTATTCAATATCTTTTTTATCCTCCTGTTTATCCAGGGCTACATTTTGATTCTTCAGTCTTATAGGGCAGCTGACTTCTCTGAGTACCTTTTTTGCCAGATATTGTGCCTGGCTATATTCCTGATTGAATTGTTCCAACTTGATACAAGCATTTTCCAATCTTATTTCATTTTCCTTTTCCAGGGATTGTGTATTTTGAACTTTATCAGATAGCTTTCATCTACAGTCAGCTGCTTGCTCGCCACTGCCACCTGCATTTGTGTTTTGGGTAATGTATCATGATTTCCAAAAAGATGTAATTGTGGAACCTCCCAAAAATTCTTTACTCCCTGGTGCCCTCGTATGGTTTTCTTGGGTAATGTCTTTCCCCTTTTGTAGCTTTATTGGGGGTTTTCTACCCTTTGTTCAAACTAATCGATTCTCCAGGAAGTATTAAAACAAATCATTTGGGCCAGCTACCTGCCCCTCCAAGCCTGGGAATCAACTGGAAGGCATTTAAAAAAATTCTGCCTGTCATTTTAAAAAACATTTCCTTCAGGGGAGCCCAGCCACTACATGTTATGGTGCGGCTGTGAACCTGTTACTATAGCTTTCTTGCTGCTGCGTTCTGGAAAGCTAGTGATCCTGACTGCTGCCTATTTTCAAAGCTAACATCAGCTTTTTTACTGTATGGTGCTCACCCTTCTTGTGATTTGGCTCGGTCTGTAGACTCTGCATTCACCCTGGTTCTTCTTTTCATCTGCACAGTGGATTCTTCTGCTTTTTAGCATTTTTGGAATATTGCTCAGCCGGTTTTGACCGAGCGATGTCCCCTGACTCAGCATTCAATCAGGTGGGCAATGGCCCTCCACCTGCCCTGATTGCGTTCTTCAGTCTCTGTGTCATCAGCAACACAGTCTTCAACTTAAGTGCATTTCACTCAGGTTAGGCTGCGGTCTCTTTAGTTTTTCACCTTTTCAGAATCTGGGTTCCTTCTCCAATTACACTGGGATTTCCGGGTCCATCCTTCACTGCCACCATGTTGTAAGGTTGTTTAGTCTCTCACTAAGAGGTCTGGAGGCTTGTGTGGTTGAACAAAAACTGTTTATTGGTAACCCATAACTATAGACATCTCCAAGGCGTAGCCCTTCATTGGAGCTGACCCCATGCTAATTTCTGCAATATTTTACTACACAGTCTACTCATGTGACTCCCTACAGACCTACATGTGGGTGGTAGTGTTTCCCCAGTCCCATATTAACACTTGCTCTGCCCAAACACCCTTATACTACACTGCACTGTCAGTGGGTCAGTACTGAGGGAATGCTGCACTGTCAGAGGGTCAGTACTGAGGGAGTGCTGCACTGTTAATGGGTCAGTACTGAGGGAGTGCTGCACTGTCAGAGGGTCAGTACTGAGGGAGTGCTGTACTGTCAGAGGGTCAGTACTGAGGGAGTGCTGCACTGTCAGAGGGTCAGTACTGAGGGAGTGCTGCACTGTCAGAGGGTCAGTACTGAGGGAGTGCTGCACTGTCAGAGGGTCAGTACAGAGGGAGTGCTGCACTGTCAGAGGGTCAGTACTGAGGGAGTGCTGCACTGTTAATGGGTCAGTACTGAGGGAGTGCTGCAGTTAATGGGTCAGTACTGAGGGAGTGCTGCACTGTTAATGGGTCAGTACTGAGGGAGTGCTGCACTGTCAGAGGGTCAGTACTGAGGGAGTGCTGCACTGTCAGAGGGTCAGTACTGAGGGAGTGCTGCACTGTTAATGGGGCAGTACTGAGTGAGTGCTGCACTGTCAGAGGGTCAGTACTGAGGGAGTGCTGCACTGTTAATGGGTCAGTACTGAGGGAGTGCTGCACTGTCAGAGGGTTAGTATTTCAGATTAGATGTTAAATTGACACTCTGCGTTCTCTGTCAGATGCAAAGTTCCACAAGCAGGTATTGGAAGAAGAACAGCCAAGTTCTCCCCAGTGCACTGAAATCAATATTTATCCCTGAACAAACATCATTAAAACAGGTTACCTCATCATTTAAAATATTGCCTTTTGTGGGATCTTGCTGTGTGCAAATTAATTGTTTCATTTCCTACATTACAACAGTGACTATACTTTAAAAGGACTGAGTGAAGCGAGCTGAACATCCTGAGCTTCTGAAAGGTGGTATAGAAATGAAAGTGCTTTCTTCACAGGCATATACAAGGAAGGTACAACACAGCTACTGGCCACTCGGCCCATTCAGTCCACATCAGCCTTTATCCTCCACACAAACAGACAGTGTCAAGAACATTTTCCCTCCTATTTCCATGTCCCTCAGACCCTTCCTGTTGCTTCCAGCCTACACTGATTATTGACACAGATTCTTGAAGCTTTCATCACCACATTCCTGAAGTTAAAAACAATGTAAAACAAGAATTCCCTGTAAGGAATTGTGGGATCTGAGGGCAGTGCAGAATTCACACCATCTTTAATCACTTTATTTTCAATATCTACAGGGAGTGGTTGAGGTCAATAGAATCAATGTATTTAAAGGGAAAATGTACATCAACTTGAGGGAGAAAGGAATGGATGGATATGCTGATAGTGTGAAATGAAGAGGTTGGGAGATGTGGAGCATGAACACTACCATGAACCAGAGGGGCTGAATGGCCTGTTCCTGTGCTGTAATTGCCTTTCTACCATCAATTGTTTTAGTGTTTTTCCAATCCGCCAGAGCCAACCTGCTTCTCAGACCTTCATAATTTCTTTCATTCAGGTTTCGGACCTTAGTTTCAGAATGAACAAAATCACTTTTAAACTTAATGTAAAACTCTACCATATTATGGTCACTATTTCCTAAAGGCTCCTTTGCAGCAAGGTTATTGATTAGCCCTTTCTCGTTACATAATATTAAATATAAAATAGCCCAATCCCTAGTTGGTTCTTCAATGTACTTCCCCAGAACCCCATCCCGTCTACATTCAGGAATTCATCCTCCACAGCATCAGTACTGATTAGACTTATCCCAGTCAAATGTAAATTTAAGTCACCCATTATTACTGTATTTCCCACGTTGCATGCAACTTTCATTTCCTGACTTATACTCTGCCCAATGTTACCACGACAGTTTGGTGGCCTATAAACAATTCCCGCCAATGTTTGCTGCCCCTTAGCTCCACCCAAAATGATTCTACATCTTGATCCTTCAATCTAAGATCATCTCTCACTTACGTACTGATCTTGTCCCTTATTAACGGTGCTACCCCACCTCCTTTCCCTTTTTGCCTATCTTTCCTAAATGATGAATATCCATGAATAGTCAATTCCCAGTCTCGGTCACCCTGTAACCATGTCTCTCTAATGGTAATTAAATCAAATTCATTTACCTCTATTTGTGCCTTCAAATCATTTACTTTGTGTGAATGCTGCGTGCATTCCGATAGATTGCCCTTAACTTTGCCTTTTTAACAGTACTCTGCATTCTGACCCTATTTGATGCTTGTCTCTGTTTTGTCTGCCTTCAAATGTGACTTACTATCTTTCATCTTTCTGTTATCAGTTTTGCTTCCCTCCAATCTGAGCTACATCTCAGGTTCACTCCCCCTGCCAATCTAGTTTAAACCCTCCCCAAACTAGACACATTGGAACAATCGCTGCTATCTTTCCAGGTCAGAGAGTTATTTGGGTTTTAGCATCTTAAAGAAACATTTTTTCACATTAACTTTCCATTTTCATCAATAGCTCCCAGGCAGTTGAAGGTTCCTTAAACTTCTCTCAAACTTTCATCTTGTTCATTATAACAGCTCACCTCTCACTTTCAATCAATTCATGGTTAACCTCCTGCCCAACACCTTTCTCTCTTTTGTAAACACTTGGGTCAAATTCCTGTTCATTATCTCTGCTGATACCTTTATAGATTACTGTTTCTTTTAATAATTTTTGAGATTCCCACCTCAATTCTCTTTCCTATTTTCTCATAGACTCTCTTATTTTAATCATTTGTATCAAACCCAGTGACTCCATTTGCCTTTTCTTCCGATTAACTAAGTTGCAGAGTTTTGAAATCCAGGTGATTGGTGTAAATTCATGATGGTCCCAACTTGGCACCTTCTACCCCCCGTTCTACACTGACCTGGTATAACCTGCACTGTCCCAACCCCTACCCAACATAACTCCTCTAACCAGCAGTGCATATCTCCTTCTCCTCAGCCAGTTTTCTATCCATTTCCAGGGTTTACCCCTGAATTCCCACAGAATTCCTTTAACTAACAATCTTCAATGCAGAATTTCTATCAAAAGTTTTTTGGAATTTGAAAATGAGTTGGAGCATTTTCCAGAGGTTTATTGCCTCTTTAAAGAAGTTGAGGAGTTAGCCAATCAGAATCTCACTTTTCTGAATTCCTGTTGACTGATGTTTACTGGGTTCTTTTGTAAACTTACTTAATTCCACTGTGAATTGAAGTAAGACTGAAGGGTCTATATCTGCACACAGCATTGGCAACGAGGTACATGATTTGAAGGCATAAATAGAAGTAAACAGGTATGATGCAATTGCCATTACGTAGACGAGGTTACAGAGGCACCAGGACTGAATATGGATGCCACGTTACCCTGTGCCTAGCTGCTGGGACCTCCCCAGTGCCTATTGACCTGACCTTAATAAATGTCAGTGCATCATAAATCCATAAATCTACACTTCCCCCCCCCAACCCCCGTCACCACCACCCCCACCACCCCAACCCCGCCACTCTCCCCAACCCCCGCCACTCCCCCACCACCCCAACCCCCACCACCCCAACTCCGCCACTCCCCCCAACCCCCACCACTGCCCCCAACCCCCACCACTCCCCCCAACCCCCGCCACTCTCCCCTCCCCCCCAACCCCCGCCACTCTCCCCTCCACCCCAACCCCGCCACTCCCCCCCCAACCCCCACCACTGCCCCCAACCCCCACCACTCCCCCCCAACCCCCACCACTGCCCCCAACCCCCACCACTCCCCCCAACCCCCGCCACTGCCCCCAACCCCCACCACTGCCCCCAACCCCCACCACTCCCCCCAACCCCCACCACTCCCCCACCACCCCAACCCCGCCACTCTCCCCCACCACCCCAATCCCCACCACCCCAACTCCGCCACTCCCCCCAACCCCCACCACTGCCCCCAACCCCCGCCACTCCCCCAACCCCCACCACTGCCCCCAACCCCCACCACTCCCCCCAACCCCCGCCACTCCCCCCAACCCCCGCCACTCTCCCCTCCACCCCAACCCCGCCACTCCCCCCCAACCCCCACCACTCTCCCCCCCCCCCCCCCCCCCCCCCCCCCCCCCCCCCCCCCCCCCCCCCCCCCCCCCCCCCCCCCCCCCCCCCCCCCCCCCCCCCCCCCCCCCCCCCCCCCCCCCCCCCCCCCCCCCCCCCCCCCCCCCCCCCCCCCCCCCCCCCCCCCCACCCCCCCCCCCCCCCCCCCCCCCCCCCCCCCCCCCCCCCCCCCCCCCCCCCCCCCCCCCCCCCCCCCCCCCCCCCCCCCCCCCCCCCCCCCCCCCCCCCCCCCCCCCCCCCCCCCCCCCCCCCCCCCCCCCCCCCCCCCCCCCCCCCCCCCCCCCCCCCCCCCCCCCCCCCCCCCCCCCCCCCCCCCCCCCCCCCCCCCCCCCCCCCCCCCCCCCCCCCCCCCCCCCCCCCCCCCCCCCCCCCCCCCCCCCCCCCCCCCCCCCCCCCCCCCCCCCCCCCCCCCCCCCCCCCCCCCCCCCCCCCCCCCCCCCCCCCCCCCCCCCCCCCCCCCCCCCCCCCCCCCCCCCCCCCCCCCCCCCCCCCCCCCCCCCCCCCCCCCCCCCCCCCCCCCCCCCCCCCCCCCCCCCCCCCCCCCCCCCCCCCCCCCCCCCCCCCCCCCCCCCCCCCCCCCCCCCCCCCCCCCCCCCCACCCCCCCCCCCCCCCCCCCCCCCCCCCCCCCCCCCCCCCCCCCCCCCCCCCCCCCCCCCCCCCCCCCACCCCCCCCCCCCCCCCCCCCCCCCCCCCCCCCCCCCCCCCCCCCCCCCCCCCCCCCCCCCCCCCCCCCCCCCCCCCCCCCCCCCCCCCCCCCCCCCCCCCCCCCCCCCCCCCCCCCCCCCCCCCCCCCCCCCCCCCCCCCCCCCCCCCCCCCCCCCCCCCCCCCCCCCCCCCCCCCCCCCCCCCCCCCCCCCCCCCCCCCCCCCCCCCCCCCCCCCCCCCCCCCCCCCCCCCCCCCCCCCCCCCCCCCCCCCCCCCCCCCCCCCCCCCCCCCCCCCCCCCCCCCCCCCCCCCCCCCCCCCCCCCCCCCCCCCCCCCCCCCCCCCCCCCCCCCCCCCCCCCCCCCCCCCCCCCCCCCCCCCCCCCCCCCCCCCCCCCCCCCCCCCCCCCCCCCCCCCCCCCCCCCCCCCCCCCCCCCCCCCCACCCCCCCCCCCCCCCCCCCCCCCCCCCCCCCCCCCCCCCCCCCCCCCCCCCCCCCCCCCCCCCCCCCCCCCCCCCCCCCCCCCCCCCCCCCCCCCCCCCCCCCCCCCCACCCCCCCCCCCCCCCCCCCCCCCCCCCCCCCCCCCCCCCCCCCCCCCCCCCCCCCCCCCCCCCCCCCCCCCCCCCCCCCCCCCCCCCCCCCCCCCCCCCCCCCCCCCCCCCCCCCCCCCCCCCCCCCCCCCCCCCCCCCCCCCCCCCCCCCCCCCCCCCCCCCCCCCCCCCCCCCCCCCCCCCCCCCCCCCCCCCCCCCCCCCCCCCCCCCCCCCCCCCCCCCCCCCCCCCCCCCCCCCCCCCCCCCCCCCCCCCCCCCCCCCCCCCCCCCCCCCCCCCCCCCCCCCCCCCCCCCCCCCCCCCCCCCCCCCCCCCCCCCCCCCCCCCCCCCCCCCCCCCCCCCCCCCCCCCCCCCCCCCCCCCCCCCCCCCCCCACCCCCCCCCCCCCCCCCCCCCCCCCCCCCCCCCCCCCCCCCCCCCCCCCCCCCCCCCCCCCCCCCCCCCCCCCCCCCCCCCCCCCCCCCCCCCCCCCCCCCCCCCCCCCCCCCCCCCCCCCCCCCCCCCCCCCCCCCCCCCCCCCCCCCCCCCCCCCCCCCCCCCCCCCCCCCCCCCCCCCCCCCCCCCCCCCCCCCCCCCCCCCCCCCCCCCCCCCCCCCCCCCCCCCCCCCCCCCCCCCCCCCCCCCCCCCCCCCCCCCCCCCCCCCCCCCCCCCCCCCCCCCCCCCCCCCCCCCCCCCCCCCCCCCCCCCCCCCCCCCCCCCCCCCCCCCCCCCCCCCCCCCCCCCCCCCCCCCCCCCCCCCCCCCCCCCCCCCCCCCCCCCCCCCCCCCCCCCCCCCCCCCCCCCCCCCCCCCCCCCCCCCCCCCCCCCCCCCCCCCCCCCCCCCCCCCCCCCCCCCCCCCCCCCCCCCCCCCCCCCCCCCCCCCCCCCCCCCCCCCCCCCCCCCCCCCCCCCCCCCCCCCCCCCCCCCCCCCCCCCCCCCCCCCCCCCCCCCCCCCCCCCCCCCCCCCCCCCCCCCCCCCCCCCCCCCCCCCCCCCCCCCCCCCCCCCCCCCCCCCCCCCCCCCCCCCCCCCCCCCCCCCCCCCCCCCCCCCCCCCCCCCCCCCCCCCCCCCCCCCCCCCCCCCCCCCCCCCCCCCCCCCCCCCCCCCCCCCCCCCCCCCCCCCCCCCCCCCCCCCCCCCCCCCCCCCCCCCCCCCCCCCCCCCCCCCCCCCCCCCCCCCCCCCCCCCCCCCCCCCCCCCCCCCCCCCCCCCCCCCCCCCCCCCCCCCCCCCCCCCCCCCCCCCCCCCCCCCCCCCCCCCCCCCCCCCCCCCCCCCCCCCCCCCCCCCCCCCCCCCCCCCCCCCCCCCCCCCCCCCCCCCCCCCCCCCCCCCCCCCCCCCCCCCCCCCCCCCCCCCCCCCCCCCCCCCCCCCCCCCCCCCCCCCCCCCCCCCCCCCCCCCCCCCCCCCCCCCCCCCCCCCCCCCCCCCCCCCCCCCCCCCCCCCCCCCCCCCACCCCCCCCCCCCCCCCCCCCCCCCCCCCCCCCCCCCCCCCCCCCCCCCCCCCCCCCCCCCCCCCCCCCCCCCCCCCCCCCCCCCCCCCCCCCCCCCCCCCCCCCCCCCCCCCCCCCCCCCCCCCCCCCCCCCCCCCCCCCCCCCCCCCCCCCCCCCCCCCCCCCCCCCCCCCCCCCCCCCCCCCCCCCCCCCCCCCCCCCCCCCCCCCCCCCCCCCCCCCCCCCCCCCCCCCCCCCCCCCCCCCCCCCCCCCCCCACCCCCCCCCCCCCCCCCCCCCCCCCCCCCCCCCCCCCCCCCCCCCCCCCCCCCCCCCCCCCCCCCCCCCCCCCCCCCCCCCCCCCCCCCCCCCCCCCCCCCCCCCCCCCCCCCCCCCCCCCCCCCCCCCCCCCCCCCCCCCCCCCCCCCCCCCCCCCCCCCCCCCCCCCCCCACCCCCCCCCCCCCCCCCCCCCCCCCCCCCCCCCCCCCCCCCCCCCCCCCCCCCCCCCCCCCCCCCCCCCCCCCCCCCCCCCCCCCCCCCCCCCCCCCCCCCCCCCCCCCCCCCCCCCCCCCCCCCCCCCCCCCCCCCCCCCCCCCCCCCCCCCCCCCCCCCCCCCCCCCCCCCCCCCCCCCCCCCCCCCCCCCCCCCCCCCCCCCCCCCCCCCCCCCCCCCCCCCCCCCCCCCCCCCCCCCCCCCCCCCCCCCCCCCCCCCCCCCCCCCCCCCCCCCCCCCCCCCCCCCCCCCCCCCCCCCCCCCCCCCCCCCCCCCCCCCCCCCCCCCCCCCCCCCCCCCCCCCCCCCCCCCCCCCCCCCCCCCCCCCCCCCCCCCCCCCCCCCCCCCCCCCCCCCCCCCCCCCCCCCCCCCCCCCCCCCCCCCCCCCCCCCCCCCCCCCCCCCCCCCCCCCCCCCCCCCCCCCCCCCCCCCCCCCCCCCCCCCCCCCCCCCCCCCCCCCCCCCCCCCCCCCCCCCCCCCCCCCCCCCCCCCCCCCCCCCCCCCCCCCCCCCCCCCCCCCCCCCCCCCCCCCCCCCCCCCCCCCCCCCCCCCCCCCCCCCCCCCCCCCCCCCCCCCCCCCCACCCCCCCCCCCCCCCCCCCCCCCCCCCCCCCCCCCCCCCCCCCCCCCCCCCCCCCCCCCCCCCCCCCCCCCCCCCCCCCCCCCCCCCCCCCCCCCCCCCCCCCCCCCCCCCCCCCCCCCCCCCCCCCCCCCCCCCCCCCCCCCCCCCCCCCCCCCCCCCCCCCCCCCCCCCCCCCCCCCCCCCCCCCCCCCCCCCCCCCCCCCCCCCCCCCCCCCCCCCCCCCCCCCCCCCCCCCCCCCCCCCCCCCCCCCCCCCCCCCCCCCCCCCCCCCCCCCCCCCCCCCCCCCCCCCCCCCCCCCCCCCCCCCCCCCCCCCCCCCCCCCCCCCCCCCCCCCCCCCCCCCCCCCCCCCCCCCCCCCCCCCCCCCCCCCCCCCCCCCCCCCCCCCCCCCCCCCCCCCCCCCCCCCCCCCCCCCCCCCCCCCCCCCCCCCCCCCCCCCCCCCCCCCCCCCCCCCCCCCCCCCCCCCCCCCCCCCCCCCCCCCCCCCCCCCCCCCCCCCCCCCCCCCCCCCCCCCCCCCCCCCCCCCCCCCCCCCCCCCCCCCCCCCCCCCCCCCCCCCCCCCCCCCCCCCCCCCCCCCCCCCCCCCCCCCCCCCCCCCCCCCCCCCCCCCCCCCCCCCCCCCCCCCCCCCCCCCCCCCCCCCCCCCCCCCCCCCCCCCCCCCCCCCCCCCCCCCCCCCCCCCCCCCCCCCCCCCCCCCCCCCCCCCCCCCCCCCCCCCCCCCCCCCCCCCCCCCCCCCCCCCCCCCCCCCCCCCCCCCCCCCCCCCCCCCCCCCCCCCCCCCCCCCCCCCCCCCCCCACCCCCCCCCCCCCCCCCCCCCCCCCCCCCCCCCCCCCCCCCCCCCCCCCCCCCCCCCCCCCCCCCCCCCCCCCCCCCCCCCCCCCCCCCCCCCCCCCCCCCCCCCCCCCCCCCCCCCCCCCCCCCCCCCCCCCCCCCCCCCCCCCCCCCCCCCCCCCCCCCCCCCCCCCCCCCCCCCCCCCCCCCCCCCCCCCCCCCCCCCCCCCCCCACCCCCCCCCCCCCCCCCCCCCCCCCCCCCCCCCCCCCCCCCCCCCCCCCCCCCCCCCCCCCCCCCCCCCCCCCCCCCCCCCCCCCCCCCCCCCCCCCCCCCCCCCCCCCCCCCCCCCCCCCCCCCCCCCCCCCCCCCCCCCCCCCCCCCCCCCCCCCCCCCCCCCCCCCCCCCCCCCCCCCCCCCCCCCCCCCCACCCCCCCCCCCCCCCCCCCCCCCCCCCCCCCCCCCCCCCCCCCCCCCCCCCCCCCCCCCCCCCCCCCCCCCCCCCCCCCCCCCCCCCCCCCCCCCCCCCCCCCCCCCCCCCCCCCCCCCCCCCCCCCCCCCCCCCCCCCCCCCCCCCCCCCCCCCCCCCCCCCCCCCCCCCCCCCCCCCCCCCCCCCCCCCCCCCCCCCCCCCCCCCCCCCCCCCCCCCCCCCCCCCCCCCCCCCCCCCCCCCCCCCCCCCCCCCCCCCCCCACCCCCCCCCCCCCCCCCCCCCCCCCCCCCCCCCCCCCCCCCCCCCCCCCCCCCCCCCCCCCCCCCCCCCCCCCCCCCCCCCCCCCCCCCCCCCCCCCCCCCCCCCCCCCCCCCCCCCCCCCCCCCCCCCCCCCCCCCCCCCCCCCCCCCCCCCCCCCCACCCCCCCCCCCCCCCCCCCCCCCCCCCCCCCCCCCCCCCCCCCCCCCCCCCCCCCCCCCCCCCCCCCCCCCCCCCCCCCCCCCCCCCCCCCCCCCCCCCCCCCCCCCCCCCCCCCCCCCCCCCCCCCCCCCCCCCCCCCCCCCCCCCCCCCCCCCCCCCCCCCCCCCCCCCCCCCCCCCCCCCCCCCCCCCCCCCCCCCCCCCCCCCCCCCCCCCCCCCCCCCCCCCCCCCCCCCCCCCCCCCCCCCCCCCCCCCCCCCCCCCCCCCCCCCCCCCCCCCCCCCCCCCCCCCCCCCCCCCCCCCCCCCCCCCCCCCCCCCCCCCCCCCCCCCCCCCCCCCCCCCCCCCCCCCCCCCCCCCCCCCCCCCCCCCCCCCCCCCCCCCCCCCCCCCCCCCCCCCCACCCCCCCCCCCCCCCCCCCCCCCCCCCCCCCCCCCCCCCCCCCCCCCCCCCCCCCCCCCCCCCCCCCCCCCCCCCCCCACCCCCCCCCCCCCCCCCCCCCCCCCCCCCCCCCCCCCCCCCCCCCACCCCCCCCCCCCCCCCCCCCCCCCCCCCCCCCCCCCCCCCCCCCCCCCCCCCCCCCCCCCCCCCCCCCCCCCCCCCCCCCCCCCCCCCCCCCCCCCCCCCCCCCCCCCCCCCCCCCCCCCCCCCCCCCCCCCCCCCCCCCCCCCCCCCCCCCCCCCCCCCCCCCCCCCCCCCCCCCCCCCCCCCCCCCCCCCCCCCCCCCCCCCCCACCCCCCCCCCCCCCCCCCCCCCCCCCCCCCCCCCCCCCCCCCCCCCCCCCCCCCCCCCCCCCCCCCCCCCCCCCCCCCCCCCCCCCCCCCCCCCCCCCCCCCCCCCCCCCCCCCCCCCCCCCCCCCCCCCCCCCCCCCCCCCCCCCCCCCCCCCCCCCCCCCCCCCACCCCCCCCCCCCACCCCCCCCCCCCCCCCCCCCCCCCCCCCCCCCCCCCCCCCCCCCCCCCCCCCCCCCCCCCCCCCCCCCCCCCCCCCCCCCCCCCCCACCCCCCCCCCCCCCCCCCCCCCCCCCCCCCCCCCCCCCCCCCCCGCCACTCCCCCAACCCCCACCACTCCCCCCCAACCCCCACCACTCCCCCCAACCCCCACCACTGCCCCCAACCCCCACCACTGCCCCCAACCCCCACCACTCCCCCCAACCCCCACCACTCTCCCCTCCACCCCAACCCCCACCACTCCCCCCAACCCCCACCACTGCCCCCAACCCCCACCACTCCCCCCAACCCCCGCCACTGCCGCCCCACCACCCCAACCCCCACGACTGCCCCCCACCAGCCCCCGGCCCCCTCAGCACTCTGAATGGAATACTATCCATCACGGAAATCTGATTTCTACAGCATTCACCTTATTCCTGGAAGAATGTGTTTGAGGAAGCCTTATAGAAACTGACAACTTGGGGAATTAGAGATGGATGGAATTGTGTGGGATAGAGTCAGACAGCCCAGAACAGTCAGTGTGCTAACATCAGTCTCTGTTGTCTTTATTGCAGGGTGATGAGTATCTGGAATGACTTTCTTGCTGAGACCAGTCCTTGGGCTGATTGGAAAATCTGGCTGTTGGAATTGGAAGTAGGCATAAAAACATAGAAACTAGGAGCAGGAGGAGGCCATTCAGCCCTTCGAACCTGCTCCACCATTCATTATGATCATGGCTGATCATCCAACTCAATAACCTGCTCCCACTTTCTCCTCATACCCTTTGATCCCTTTCGCCCCAAGAGTTATATCTAACTCCTTCTTGAAAACATACAATGTTTTGGTCTCAACTACTTTCTGTGGTAACGAATTCCACAGCCTCACCACTCTCTAGGTGAAGAAATTTCTCCTCATCTCAGTCCTAAATGGTTTACTCCATATCCTCAGACTGTGTTCTGGACTCCCCCACCATCGGGAACATCCTTCCTGCATCTACCCTGTCTAGTCCTGTTAGAATTTTATAGGTTTCTTTAAGATCCCCCCTCATTCTTCTGAACTCCAGCAAATACAATCCTAACCGACTCAATCTCTCCTCATATGTCAGTCCCACCATCCCAGGAATCAGTCTGGTAAACCTTCGCTGCACTCCCTCTATAGCAAGAACATCCTTCCTCAGATAAGGAGACCAAAACTGCGCACAATATTCCAGGTGTGGTCTCACCAAGGCCCTGTACAATTGCAGCAAGACATCTCTGCTCCTGTACTCGAATCCTCTGACTATGAAGGCCAACATACCATTTGCCTTCTTTACCACCTGCTACACTTGCATGCTTACCTTCAGCGACTGGTGTACAAGGACACCCAGGTCTCGTTGCACATTCCCCTCTCTCAATTTATAGCCATTCAGATAATAATCTGCCTTCCTGTTTTTGCTACCAAAGTGAATAACCTCACATTTATCCACCTTATACTGCACCTGCCATGCATTTGCCCCTCACTCAGCTTGTCCAAATTACACTGAAGCATCTCTGCATCCTCCTCACAGCCCACCCTCCCACCCAGCTTTGTGTCATTGCAAATTTGGAGATATTATATTTAATTCCCTCATCTAAATCATTAATATATATTGTGAATAACTGGGGTCCCAGCACCGATCCCTGCAGTACCCCACTAGTCACTGCCTGCCATTCGGAAAAAGACCCGTTTATTTCTACTCTTTGTTTCCTGTTTGCCAACCAGTTTTCTATCCTTTTCAATACATTACCCCCAATCCCATGCGCTTTAATTTTACACGCCAATCTCTTATGTGGGACTTTGTCGAAAGCCTTCTGAAAGCCCAAATAAACCACATCCACTGGCTCCCCCTCATCAACTCTACTAGTTACATCCTCAAAAAATTCCAGTAGATTTGACAAGCATGATTTCCCTTTCATAAATCCATGCTGACTCTGTCCGATTCTGCCACTGTTTCCACGTGCTCAGCTATTAAATCTTTTATAATGGACTCTAGAATTTTCCCCACTACCAACATCAGACTGACTGGTCTATAATTCCGTTTTCTCTCTACCTCCCTTTTTAAATAGTGGGGTTACATTGATTACTCTCCAATCTGTAGGAACTGTTCCAGAGTCTATAGAATCTTGGAAGATGACCATCAATGCATCCACTATTTCTAGGGCCACTTTCTTAAGTACTCTGGGATGTAGATTATCAGGCCCTGGGGATTTATCGGCCTTCAATCCCATCAATTTCCCCAACATCATTTCCCTACTAATACTGATGTCTTTCAGTTCCTCCCTCTCACTAAACCCTGTGTTCCCCAACATTTCTGGTATGTTATTTGTATCCTCCTTTGTGAAGACAGAACCAAAGTATATATTTAGTTGGTCAGCCATTTCTTTGTTCCCCATTATAAATTCCCCTGTTTTTGACTGTAAGGGACCTACATTTTTCTTCACCAATCTTTTTCTCTTCATATACCTATAGAAACTTTTACAGTCAGTTTTTATGTTCCCTGTTAGCTTACTTTCATACTCTATTTTCCCCTTCTTAATCAATCTCTTGGTCCTCCTTTGCTGAATTCTAAACTGCTCCCAATCCTCAGGTCTGTTGTTTTTCCTGGCCAATTTGTATGCCTCTTCCTTGCATAGAATACTATCTCCAATTTCCTTTGTAAGCCATGGTTTGGCCACCTTTCCTGTTTTACTTTTGCAGACAGGAATAAACAATTGTTGCAGTTGACCCATGCGCTCTTTGAATGTTTGCCATTGCCTACCCTTTAAATAACATTTCCCAATCCATCATAGCCAACTCGTGCCTCATACCATCGTAGTTTCCTTTATTAAGATTCAGGACCCTAGTCTCAGAATCAACTACATCACTCTCCATCTTGATGAAGAATCCAATATAATGGTCGGTCATCCCCAAGGGGCCTCACACAACTAGATTGCCAATTATTCCTTTCTCATTACACAATACCCAGTCCAGGATGGCCTGTTCTCTGATTGGTTCCTCAATGTATTGATCCAGAAAACCATCCCGTATACACTCCAGGAATTCCTCCTCTACGGTATTGTTACTAATTTGATTTGCCCGATCTATATGCAGATTAAAGTCACCCATAATTACAGATGTTCCTTTATTACATGCATCTCTAATTTCCTGTTTAATGCCATTCCCAACATCACCGCTACCGTTTGGGGGTCCAGATACAACTCTCAATAACGTTATTTGCTCCTTAGTGTTTCTCAGCTCAACCCATACAGATTCCACATCCTCGGAGCTAATATCTTTCCTCACTGTTGCGTTTATTTCCTCTTTAACCAGCAATGCAACTCCACCGCCTTTTCCTTTTTGTCTGTCCTTCCTAAATACTGAATACCCCTGGATGTTCAGTTCCCATCCCTGGTCACCCTGCAGCCTTGTCTCCGTAATCCCGACTATATCATACCTGTTTACATCTATTTGCATGGTTAATTCATCCACTTTATTGTGAATGCTCCTCGTGTTAAGGCACAAAGCCTTAAGGCTTGTCTTTTTAACATTACTTGTCCCGGTCCGATTATTTTTCACGGAGGCCCTGTTTTTCGAGAAATGGACCATACAACCAATTGCCCATCCTTCAAACTGATCAGCCTGCTCATTGCTCTGTGTTCAGTACAGAGCTCCCCAGAATTCCCATATTATATTTCCACATCTATTTCTGGAAACTATAAGAAATAGGAGCAGGAGTAGACTATTCAGCCCTTTGAGTGTGCTCCGCCATTCAATACAATCATGGCTGGTCATCTGCCTCAACTCCACCTTCCTGCCCGCTCTCCATATCCCTTAATTCCCTTAGGCCAACACGCCATTTTTCTTCCTAATTGCTTGCTGTACCCACATGCTAACTTTGTGTTCCTTTACAAGTACACCCAAATCCCTCTGAACATCAACATTTACAACCCACACCTTTTAAAAGGTATTCTGCTTTTCTATTCCTACTAAAGTGAATAACTTCACACTTCCCTACATTATACTCCATCTGCTATCTTGTTGTCCACTCACTTACCCTGTCTATATCTATTTGCAGCCTCTTTGTATCCTCCCCACAGCTCACTTTCCCCCTTATCTTTGTATCATCAATAAACCTAGATACATTACTCTGTCTCTTTATCTAAGTTATTAATATTGATTCTTAATAGCTGAGGCTGCAGCACTGATCCTTGTGGCACTCCACTTGCCAACTTGCCTGCCAACTTAAAAATGCCCCATTTATCCCTACAATCTGCTTCATGTCCATTAACCAATCATCCCTCCATGCTAATATATTACAACTCCATGTGCCCTTATCATGTGTGTTAACATTTTGTGTGGCAATCTATCAAATGCCTTTTGGAAATTCAGGTATACTACATCTACTGGCTCACCTTTATCTACCCTAATAGTTACATCTTCTCTAAAGAAATTTGTCAAACATGATTTTCCTTTCATAAAACCATGTTGACTCTGTCTGATAATGCTATGATTTTCTAAATGCATTGTTAATCCTTCCTTAATTATATTGACAAATGACACAGACTAGTCCATTCCAGTGTTTATGTTCCACTAAAGCCTCCTCCCATCTTTCCTCATCTAAACTTACCATTGTAACCCTCGATTTCCTTCTCCCTCAAATGCTAATATCTAACTTCCCCTTAAAAGCATCTGTACCATTCACTACAACCACTCCCTGTGGTATCGAGTTCCACATTTTCCCCACTCTCTCAGTAAATACATTTTTTCTGAATTCCCTATTGGATTTCTTGGTGACTATCTTATATTTATGGCCTCTAGTTCTGCTCTTCCCCACAGAGGAAGCATTCTCTGTGTATCCACGCGATCAAAACCTTTCAGAAGGGTGAGGGATTAAGCTTGGGTAGAGGTAGCAAATTAAGGTGTAGAGTCAAGACAGGAGAGCAAAACAATACTATGAGAAATGAGGGTCAGGGAATGGCAGGAAGGGATGCAGATAAAACCTAAGAATAAACCAATAGTTAAGACTATATGTTACAAAGGTAACAAAAAGACAAAACTAAAGGCTCTGTATCTGAATGCGCGTAGCACCCACAACAAAGTAACTGAATTGATGGCCCACATTGAAGTAAATGAATATGATCTGATAGCAAATAGGGAGACGTGGCTGCAGGATGACAAGGATTGCGTCCTAAATACTGAGGGATACATGACATTCAAGAACAATAGGAAGCTAGGCAAAGGTGGAGGGGTAGCGCTGTTAATCAAGGAAGGCATTTCTGTAATAGTTAGAGATGACCTTGGTTCAGGAGAGCAGGATGTAGACTCGGTTTGGGTGGAGATGGGCAATAGTAGGGGAAAGAAGTCATTAGTGGGAATGGTCTACAGGCTCCCTAACAGTAAACATAATGTAGGACAAAGTATACAAGTAGAAACATTGTGTGCTTGTGACAAAGGGACAGCAATAATCATGGGTAATTTTAATCTATATATAAACTGGAAAAAAATTGGATTGGTAGTGGTAGCCTTGATAAGGGGTTCAGAGAATGTTTTCCTTGATTTGCTACCTCTACCCAAGCTTAATCCCTCACTCTTCTGAAAGGTTTTGATCAAGTAGATACAGAGAGATAGTTTCTTAGAGCAGCACATTCTTGATCCAATCAGAGAGCAGTTATTTTAGACTTGGTATTGTGCATTGTGACAGGATTAATTAATGATCCCATAGTGAAGGCAACCCTAGGTAGCAGTGACCACAATATGATTGAAATTTACATCTGGTTTGAAAGGGAGAAGAGTGGGTCCAAGACTGGTATCTTAAACTGAAATAAGGACAATTATGCAGGCATGAAAGCTGAGCTAGTTGAAGTGAACTGGGAAACTAGGCTAGAGGATAGATCAAAGGACAAGGACAGCAGATAGATAGGAACACCACCACCTGGAAGTTTCCCTCCAAGCCACTCACCATCCTGACTTGGAAATATATCGCCGTTCCTTCACTGTCACTGGGTCAAAATCCTGGCACTCCCTCCCTAACAGCACTGTGGGTGTACCTACACCATATGGACTGCAGCGGTTCAAGAAGGCAGCTCACCACCACCTTCTCAAGGGCAACTAGGGATGGGCAATAAATGCTGGCCCTGTCAGCGAAGCCCACATCCTGTGAATGAATAGAAAAAGCTTAGAGAAGTAATGACAGACATTTAAGGGGATACTCCAGAATGCTCAGAATAAATATATTCCTACTATAAAGAAAAATTCTAAGGGGAGGACCCACCATCCGTGGTTAACTAAAATAGTTAAGGAAAGCATCAAACTTAAGGGAAAAGTATATAACTGCACAAAGATAAGTGGCAGCTCAGATGATTGGTCAGAATATAAAGAGCAGTAGAGAATAACTAAAAGGTTAATCAGGAGAAAGAAATTAGAGTATGAGTGGAAGCTAGGTAGCTGGATAGCAAGAGATTCTACAGGTATTTAAAAAGGAAAAGAGTAAGTAAAATGAGTGTTGGACCTCTAGAGAGTGACAGTGAGGAGTTAATAGATAATAAGGAAATGTGTACAAGATTATGAGGGGCATGGACAGGGTGGGTAGGGAGCAGCTGTTCCCCTTAGTTGAAGGGTCAGTCACGAGGGGACATAAGTTCAAGGTGAGGGGCAGGAGGTTTAGGGGGGATGTGAGGAAAAACTTTTTTACCCAGAGGGTGGTGAGGGTCTGGAATGTGCTGCCTGGGAGGGTGGTGGAGACGGGTTGCCTCACATCCTTTAAAAAGTACCTGGATGAGTACTTGGCACATCATAACATTCAAGGCTATGGGCCAAGTGCTGGTAAATGGGATTAGGTAGGTAGGTCACGTGTTTCTCACGTGTCGGTGCAGACGCAATGGGCCGAAGGGCCTCTTCTGCACTGTGATTCTGTGAAATGGCAGAAGAAATGAACAAATTTTTTGCTTCTGTCTTCACTATAGAGGATACAAAAAACATTCTAGTAATAGCTGTAAATCAGGAAGTGGAAGGGAGAGGGGAACTTGGTGAAATTACAATCACTAAGGAAGCAGTGCTGAGCAAACTGATGGAGCTTTGGGCTGACAAGTCTCCGGGTCCTGATGGACTTCATCCTAGAGTCTTAAAAGAGTTGGGTAATGCAGTAGTTGATGCACTGGTGTTAATTTTCCAAAATTCGCTTGATTCTGGAAAGGTTCCATCAGTTTGGAAAGTAGCAAATATAACCCTCTATTCAAGAAGAGAGGGAGGCAGAAAACAGGAAACTATAGGCCAGTTAGCTTGACGTCTGTCACGGGGAAGTTGTTAGAATCAATTATTAAGGAGGTTATAGCTGGGCACGTAGAGAAATACAATGTAATTGGGAGGAGACAGCATGGTTTTGTGAAAGGGAAATCATCTTTAACCAATTTATTGAGTCTTTTGAAGGAGTAACATGTGCTTTGGATAAAGAGGAGCCTTTAGACGTGCTGTACTTGGATTTCCAGAAGACATTCAATAAGGTATCACACCAAAGGTTATTAAATCTCAAGGGGTAGGAGGTAACGTGTTAGCATGGATAGAAGTTTGGCTGGCTGGTAGAAATGGGTCTTTTCTGATTGGAAGGATGTGGGGGGAGAGTCCTGCAGGAGTCTGTGCTCAGCCTCAGCTTTTTACGATTTACATCAATGACTTAGATGAGGGGGGTGAAGACATGGGAGCTAAATTTGTAGATGACACAAAGATAACAGGAAAGTGTGTTGTGAAGAGGACATGGATATAGATAGGTTGAGTGAGTGGGCAAAGATCTGGCAAATGGAGTTTAATGTGGGAAAATGTGAAGTTGTTCACTTTGGCAGGAAGAATAAAAAAGCAGAGTATTAATTAAATAGAGAATGTCTGCATAATTCCAAAGTGCAGACGGATCCAGGTGTTCTAGCACATGTGTCATAAAAAGATAATATGCAGGTACAGTAAGTAATTAAGAAGGCTAATGGAATGCTATCCTTTATTGCGAGAGGGATTGAACATAAAAGTAAGAATGCAATGCTTCAGTTATACAGGGCATTGGTGAGACTGCACCTCGAATACTGTGTGCAGTTTTGTCTCCTTATTTAAGGAAGGATGTAAATGCATTGGAGACGGTTCAGAGGAGGTTTACTAGATTGATACCTGGAATGAGTGGGTTGTCTTATGAGGAAAGGTTGGACAGACAGGGCTTGTTTCCAATGGAGTTTAGAAGAGTTAAGGGGTGATTTGATTGAAGTTTACAAGATCCTGAACGGCCTTGACAAGGTGGATGTGGAAAGGATGTTTCCTCTTGTGGTTGAGTCCAGAACTAGGGGGCACTGCTTTAAAATTAGGGGTCGCCCTTTTAGGACAGAGATGAGGAGAATTTTTTTCTCTCAAGGTAGTGTGACTTTGGAATTCTCTGCCTCTGAAGGTGATGGGGGCGGGGTCACTGAATATTTTTAAGGCAGAGGTAAATAGATTCTTGTTAGGCAAGGGGATCAACTGTTATCGGGGGTAGATGGGAATGTGGAATTCGAAATGGCAGAGCAGGCTCGAGGGACTGAATGGCCTACTCCTGTTTCTATTTCTTAAGTTCTTATGGTGACTATTTATTATTATATCTTTCATTTCTATTCTCTCCTTTAATAGGGATTCTTTGATTTTTCCACCACCAATGTTAAGCTGAGTAGTTTATAATTCCCAGGGCATGTTCTACCCCCTTTCTTAAACATAGGAATTACATTAGCTATCCAGCAGAGAATAGCGATAAATAGACCATTTTCAGGTTGGCAGGCTTTTACTGGTGGAGTGCACAGGAATCAGCACTGGGGCCTCAAACCATTTCCAGTCTATACTGTCATAACCAGGTGAGACCAGGTGACAGGACTGCCTTTTTTTCCCACTCCTTGATTGATTGTAACAGTGTTTTTTAAAAGTTATAACGATGAATGTGACAATCTGTGTATGTACTGAACTGTTTACATGCTGATTGCAAAATACTCAGTCCGACAGGCTTCCTCGAGTTTAAGCACAAAAAGGGTTAATTTGTATTGTGCTAAAAACCCCTAATAGCCAGGTAAAGACATAAAAACATTTAAAAAGGTAAACACACATCCCAAGTGTTGCAACACTCACTCACAAACACACAATTACACACACACACACACACACACACACACACACACATGTATACACATACACACACACACCCACACAATTACACACACACATACACTCACACACACACGTATACACATACACACACACACCCACATAATTACACACACACACATACACACACACACACACACACACCCAAGCATGCAAAATTATAAGTTACACAGTAGAGGAGGTTAACTTTTGGACAAATTAAGATACCATGATAAAAGGCAAATAAATAGAGTTCACTGATTACGAATCCTTTGCTGTTGTTTGTGGATGAGGCAGTTTTTAAATGGTGATCCTTTTTCCCCTGGAAATGCTGCTTTGGATCTCTTCTTCTGAATTTCTCTGTCTGTTATCCCTTGTATGACACAAGCTGGCAGAGTTCACTTTAGTTGAGATAGAGAGAGATAGATGGAGAGAGATAGAGAGAGAGATAGAGAGAGAGAGAGCCTTATGCTGCTTCCAATGTAAAAACAGAATTACCTGGAAAAACTCAGCAGGTCTGGCAGCATCGGCGGAGAAGAAAAGAGTTGACGTTTCGAGTCCTCATGACCCTTCGACAGAACTGTTCTGTCGAAGGGTCATGAGGACTCGAAACGTCAACTCTTTTCTTCTCCGCCGATGCTGCCAGACCTGCTGAGTTTTTCCAGGTAATTCTGTTTTTGTTTTGGATTTCCAGCATCCGCAGTTTTTTTGTTTTTATCTCTGCTTCCAATGTTCCTGTTCCAGACTGCAGACTTTTTCTGCTATTACTGTAACCAAGTTTATAATCCTAGCTTTTCACAAGGGGCTTCGGTCATATGACAGCTGTTATTGGCTCACAATGGAGGGTGATCCATGTTAATGAAGGAGCTTTGATGTGTTATGGAGCTATGTGTTATGTTAATGAAGAAGCTTTGATCTCCCATTGCTAAAGCTATCAAGATGGAAATAAAGGGGACTTTAGCACCTTCCTCGCATAACAAAGTTTTGTTAGTCCTTCATTGTTCCTGGCAGTTTCTGGGGTCAGAGGGATTAGTGGCCCATTGTCATTATGTTTTTTAGACAATGGAAGGTGTGAAGTCCATCAGGGGAACTGCCTTTGGCCATGTCTCCTGGCAAAACTATATTCAGAGGCTTCCAGATTGGCCAAGTTGTAGGTCAGGTGACTTCTGCAGCAATTTTAAAGTCAGTGTCTTTTCTTGACAAAAGTCCTTTTAAATATATCTGACCAGCCAATGAAATTAAAGATTAATATTCCACATCACACATCACATCGTGTGACAGTACCAAGGACATGGATGAAGGGACTGAATGTATAGTTGTTAAATTTGCTGCTGACACAAAGATAGGTAGGAAAGTAAATTGTGAAGAGGACATAAGAAGCCTGCAAAGTGAATGTATGAAAATTTGGAAGATGGAGTTTAATGTGGGAAAATGTGAACTTCTCCACTTTGTCAGGAAGAACAGAAAAGCAGCAAATGATTTAATCAGAGAGAGATTGCAGAACTCTGCTGTACAGAGGGACCTGGGTGTCCTGGTGCATAAATCAGAAATGTTAGTATGAGGACACAGCAAGTGATTAGGAAGGCAAATGGAATGTTGCTGTTTATTACCAGGGGAATGAAATATAAAAGTAGGAAGTTTTACTGCAGCTGTACAGGGCTTTAGTTAGACCACATTCAGAATACTGCAAAACAAAACCAGAATTACCTGGAAAAACTCAGCAGGTCTGGCAACATCGGCGGAGAAGAAAAGAATTGACATTTCAAGTCCTCATGACCCTTCAGCAGAACTGGGTGAATCCAAGGAGAGGGGTGAAATATAAGCTGGTTTAAGGTGGGGGGGTGTTTGGGTGGGGTGGAGAGAAGTGGAGGGGGGTGGTGTGGTTGTAGGGACAAGCAAGAACAAGGCAAAAGAGAGATACGGAAATCTTGTCGCAGAGACAAACAAAACTTCTTCAAGGTAGGCATTTCTTGAAGAGCAGTGGCAGTCAATTAAACACAGAGATAAAAACAAAAAACTGCGGATGCTGGAAATCCAAAACAAAAACAGAATTACCTGGAAAAACTCAGCCGGTCTGGCAGCATCAGCGGAGAAGAAAAGAGTTGACGTTTCGAGTCCCAGGTAATTCTGTTTTTGTTTTGGATTTCCAGCATCTGTAGTTTTTTGTTTTTATTTCAGAATACTGCATACAGTTTTGACCTCCTTGCTTCAGAAAGGATATAATTACATTAGAAGCAGTTCAGAAAAGACTCACTCCACTGATTCCTGGGATAAAGGATTCTCCTATGAAGAAACGGTGGACAGGCTGGTCCGGTACCCATTGGAGTTTAGAAGAATGAGAGGTGATCTTATTGAAATATAAGATTCTGAGGGGAATTGACAGGGTGGAAACTGGAAGCAGGTTTCCCCTTGTGGGACAGACTAGAACTGGGGGTCACAGATGGAAATTTGAAGTCTCCCATTTAAGGCTAAGATGAGGAGAAATTTTTTTCCCTTAAAGACAGTGGAATTCTCTACCCCAGAGAGCAGTGGAGACTTGGTCATTGACTATATTCAAGGCTTAATAAGACAGATTTTTGATAGGCAAGGGACTGAAGGGTTAGGGGCCACAATCAGATCAGCCATGATCTAATCAAATGCTGAGCAGGCTCAGGGGGCTGAATGGCCTCCTCCCAGAATGACTGCAGAGGTAGGCCGGGCGGAAGGCCTGTCTCTGTGCCCTGGCACTGTATTGATTAAATAAAACAAAAAAGCAGCCCTCCCCCCTTCACCCCCCTCACCCTTAACCCACACGCACCCCATGCTCCATCCATGCCAACTTATGCCACCTCAAGCCCCCATCCACCCCCAAGGCCCCTCATACCCCCATGCCAACCCATGCCCCTCTATCCACCCCCATTGCCTCTGATGCTCCCTTTGTCCCCACATCCTCATGGCCCTTTACAGCCCCTATGCCAACTTAGTGCCAACTCATGTCAACCCATGCCCCACGTCCACCAACCTTTGCCTTTACCCTCCCCATGTCAACTCACCTAGTATTTTTTGACAGTTTTACAGTTCATTGACAATTTTGCAGCTCTTTGACAGCTTGAAAGTTCTTTGATAATTGTTAGACAGCTCGACAGTTCTTTGACAGCTTTGACTGTTCCAATGAGTTTATGCACTTTTTATACACAATCATGTTTACTTTTAACAATCCCAAAGGGTACCTTACCTCTCCCAAATTGTGTCTTTCCTCTCACAAATGTGTTCCAGGACCATATCCAAAGGGGTAGCTTACCTCTCCTAAGGGGTACCCTTGCTATCCATAGAACCATAAAACCATAGAAAAGTTACAGCACAGAAGGAGGCCATTTGGCCCATCTTGTCCATGCTAGCCCAAGGACACCCAGGTGCCCTTTCTAATCCCACATTCCTACACCCGGCCCATAGCCCTGCAGCTTACAGCACTTAAGGTGCAGATCCAGGTACTTTTTAAGAGAGTTTCGAGTTTCTGCTTCTACCAACAACTTGGGCAGCGAGTTCCAGACACTCACTACCCTCTGCGTAAAAAAGTTCTTCCTCATGTCCCCCCTACACCTTCTGCCACTTATCTTGAATCTATGTTCCCTGGTTCTAGAATTCTCCTCCAAGGGAAACAATTTTATTCTGTCCACTCTATCTACTCCCCTCATAATTTTGTACACATCAATCAAGTCACCTCTCAGCCTTCTTTGTTCTAAGGAAAATAACCCCAACCTATCCAATCTCTCCTCATAGCTACACTTTTCTAACCCTGGCAACATTCTTGTAAACCTCCTCTGCACTCTCTCCAGAGCAATTATGTCCTTCCTGTAATGTGGTGACCACAACTGCTCACAATACTCCAGCTGTGGCCTCACCAGTGTTTTATACAATTCCAACATTATATCCTTACTTTTATATTCTATACCTCTGCCAATGAAGGAGAGCATTCCATATGCCTTCTTTACAACATTGTCTACTTGAACTGCTGCCTTCAGGGACTTGTGTACTTGTACGCCAAGATCTCTCACTTTATCTATCCCTCTTAGTATATTCCCGTTTATTGTGTAATCCCTGTAACTGTTTGACCTTCCTAAATGTATGACCTCACACTTCTCTATGTTAAAATCCATCTGCCACTTTACCGCCCACTCCACCAACCCATCTATATCGTTTTGGAGATTATGGCTATCCTCTACACTATCCACTACTCGGCCAATCTTTGTGCCATCTGCAAATTTCCCAATCGTACCCCCCACGTTCACTTCCAAACCATTAATATATAACACAAACAGCAAGGGTCCCAACACTGAGCCCTGTGGAACACCACTTGAGACAACTTTCCATTCGCAAGGGCATCCATCAACCATTACCCTTTGTTTCCTGTTACAAAGCCAACCTTTTATCCAGTTTGCCACATGACCCTGAATCCCATGGGCTCTAACTTTCCTGACCAATCTGCCATGTGGGATCTTGTCAAATGCCTTGCTAAAATCCATGTACACAACATCCACTGCACTACCTTCATCAACCCTTCTTGTCACTTCCTCAAAGAATTCAATCAAATTTGTGAGGCAAGACCTTCCTTTAACAAATCCACGCTGACCATCCCTGACTATTCCATGCCTTTCCACATGACAGTTAATCCTATCTCTCAGGATTGATTCTACTAATTTGCTCACCACTGATGTAAGACTAACTGGCCTATAATTGTTTGGCATTTCCTTTGATCCCTTTTTAAACAATGGAACTATGTTTGCATCCAACTGAATCCACCAAGTTCAGACCTCCTCTTACCTGGTGTAATCTGCACACTTCAAGTTTCACACTCCTGACCTGCCAAGATCCCATTTAAATAATCAGCTGCCTCCACAAATGATGCATGGACAAAGCTCAGTCCAGCTCCAGTCCTTCCTGTGCAAAAATGGAACATGCTGCCTTCAGGAGTGGGACATGGAATTTTCAGCCATTTCCAGGATTTTCGCCCTGAAAGCCTCTCCATTGCAAAAATCTGAGCCAAAAGTTTTTTTCAATGTCTTTGCTTCTTAAAGGACCAAGCTACTCCCTTCTTGTTTTGTTTTTAATTCATGGGGTGTGGACATCACCAGCTGGGCAAGTATTTATTGTCCAGCCCAAATTGCCCTTGTTCAGAGGGCATTTAAGAATCAACCCCATTGCTGTGTGTTTGGAGTCACATGTAGGTCAGACCAGGTAAGGACAGCAGATTTCCTTCCCTAAAGAACATTAGTGAACCAGATGGGCTTTTACAACAATCATTGTATGATCATCGCCTCCTACAATCATTTAATATTAGTGAATAGTTTAGTCCAAGATTCTATTTTTCTATTTTCATCAACTTTTTATTGGCCTTTTTCTAGTTTCTAAAACACTCCCAATCCTCAGATTTACTAGTTTTCCTTGCAACATTATAAACCTCTTCCTTTAATCTATTACTATCCTTAATTACTCTAGTAATCCCAGGATCTATCTTTCTTGCTCACTTTTTGTTTTTTAACGGAATATATTTTTGTAGAACATTTTCATTTGTTTCTTTAAATATTTACCACACTTTAGTCTATTTATCCAAATGACCTTGGCCAGCTCTCTTCTCATATCGATGCAATTAACATTGGTTAAGTCTGAGATTCTTGTTTGGGACTAGAGTAAGTTGCTTTCAAATTTGATATGGAATTAAATTGTATTACGATCATTTTTTCCCAGAGGAACTTTCACTTTGAGATTACTAATTAAAGCTGCCTGAATACATAATACCAGATCTAAATTAGTTATCATCCCTTGTTAATTCCACTACATATTGCTACAGGAAACTGTCATGAAAGGATTCTACAAATTTATCTTTCAGACCAACTTTGCTAATTTGATTGGGCCAGTCAGTATAAGGGCTAAAGTCTCTGACAATGATTAAATTGCCTTTATTAGTTATTATTACATAACTTCTGTTAAGGGACCTATAAACTCCACCCACCAGCATTTTCTGACCATTTTTATTTCTAATCTCTGCTCATGTTGATTCTACTTCCAGACCTCTGAGCCAGGATCCTTTCTCACTGCAATGTTTATGTTATCCTTTACTAAGACAAGGAAACCATTTCAAAGCTGCATTCCGCACCTCAGTTAACACCTGCCTCAGACAGGGCATCAATTGTGCATCTTAAAATTTGGTTTTTAGATAACATCTGTGTTTACCAACACCCGTGTTCTAATTTGGGTTACTCACTAGTCCTGCCACCCTCTAGAAGTGCTTGTGTTGGTCTAATTGGTTTTGTTGATAAGTAGGGCCCATACTGAGGTAAGGAAGTATTTGTAAATCCCTGTGTATAACATCATTAAACCAGCCCACCAGGAGCAGGAAAATGGGTGCTGCTTTGCACAGCTGTACCAAATCTAACTCCTCCCCCTTGGAGTGGGGTTAAATATAATTAACTAATTTACTCATTGACTGCCCTTATATTTCAGGGAGATTTAATCTACAGCATTGGGGAAAGTGCAGCCCTGGGAGCAAGCGGAGTCATTCTGTGGGGAAGCATTGAATTTTCTCGCACCACGGTAAGAAGGGACTTTCACCACCGAGGCTCTTTACTGAGTCCGGCCAGTACTGATCTAAAACACTCTAGTGAAAGGAGCTGGGATGTGGACACCTGCTGCTTCTTGCATTGTCAGTACAGTGAGGATCAAGTAAAGTTTTCCAGGACTATGGAAGGTTTAAAAAGGCAAAATAGGGAAGTGACATCTTCTGATGATCTGCCTCTATCACTGTTTTTGCCTACAACCACACCCCCCCCCCACTTCTCTACCCCCACCCAACCACCACCGACCCCCGCCCCCTCCCCCACACCTTAAAGCAGCTTATATTTCAACCCTCCCTGGGATTCACCTAGTTCTGTCGAAGGGTCATGAGGACTCGAAACGTCAACTCTTTTCTTCTCCGCCGATGCTGCCAGACCTGCTGAGTTTTTCCAGGTAATTCTGTTTTTGTTTTGGATTTCCAGCATCCGCAGTTTTTTGTTTTTATCTTTGTTTTTATTTTTAAAATAGGGAAAGCTTGTTTTCATTGGTGAATCAGGAACAAGCATGAGGATTATCTTGAGGGAACAGAAGGAACTGCATTTACATAGCCCTTCCACAACATTGGGACACATCACAGTGTTACAACCTACCCCTGCCACCAACCCCCCACCCTGCCCGCCCCAGGTGAGGTTCCCCTAATTTGTTGATCCAGGCGAGACCTCAATTTGTCACTGGCTGGGACACCCCCAAATTGTCGTATCCCGGGTGGGGAGAGATGAACTGGTTCCGTGTCTTTATTCAGCACTCATGACTGTTGGTCACAACAAGATTTAATCTAAAAAGGATCCCTTTCACGGATCCCAATCTCCCAGACCCAATCATTCTGGTTTTGAAGGAGACAATTTGATCAGACTTTCCTGAGTTAAAGATAAGAGTAAGTTTATTAACTATTAAAGGCAAGAAAGGATAAATCACAGGCATATACGGTCATACGGGTTAAAGTAAGAAGTTAGCTTGAAGTAAGTTGGCTTGTATAAAAGGAAAGGTATACAGAACAGTCCTTGCCTTGTGGGGAGGAGGTGATTAAACATCGTGGCCATTGCGATTCGAGATTCCAGTAGAATGGACTCAGGTGGACAAGCAGTCGGTAGAGTTGACTCCAGTAGATGAATAGTTGTTTTCAAAGCTCCAGTAGTGTTGAATTCAGTAGAGAGAGAGAGAGAGGGATCAGGATACCTGCAAAATGGCAATTTGCAGGGACACTGTGTTTGGCTGTTACTTCTGAGTCAAACTTCGAGCACTTGCTCTCTCTCAGAACACCCACCAACAGACAGACACCAGGGTAGCTTTTCACCTCACTTTTAACCCCTTCTCTGTATATTCCAAATAAGAAACAAATTCACAAATCTATCTGGGCTTTGCTCACAGGAATTCTTGATGAGGTGATACTCATCTCCCATTATGTGCTATTGCCTCTACCGGAGGGAGCAATCAGTTTCTGGATGTCTTTAGAAGTACCTTGTCTGGCAACAGGATAGGGCTCCAGTACCTCTCACAGAGTCACCCTGCAGTATTCCAGCCATTGGCTTGTGTACATTTTTCAAACTCAGGTCTTATTTTTAAAGTCCAATATTTCTGGACACAATTCAGTGTTTTTCCTTCATTATCATGACATTAGGGATATACCAGATTGCTTTACAGCCACTTAATTATTCTGTACTCTAGTCTTCTGTTTTGTAGAAATATAAGAGCCAATTAGTGCATATCACAATTCCAGTAGTGAGATGTATGACCAGATAACCTGATTTTCTGATGTTGGACAGGACACTGGGGAGAACTTTTCTGCTCATCTTCAAATAATATTGTCATATCTTACGTTCATACTCCAAAAGAGAAACCAAACCCTCAGTTTAACAACAACTCTGACAATATAGCATTCCTCAGTACTGACCCTCTGACACTGCGAAACTCCCTCAGTACTGACCCTCTGACAGTGCAGCACTCCCTCAGTACTGACCCTCTGACAGTGCAGCACTCCCTCAGTACTGACCCTCTGACAGTACAGCACTCTCTCAGTACTAACCCTCTGACAGTGCAGCACTCCCTCAGTACTGACCCTCTGACAGTGCAGCACTCCCTCAGTACTGACCATCCGACAGTGCAGCACTCCCTCAGTACTGACCATTCGACAGTGCAGCACTCCCTCAGTACTGACCCTCTGACAGTGCAGCACTCCCTCAGTACTGACCCTCCGACAGTGCAGCACTCTCAGTACTGACCCTCCGACAGTGCAGGACTCCCTCAGTACTGGCCCTCTGATAGTGCAGCACTCCCTCGGTACTGGCCCTCCGACAGTGCAGCACTCCCTCAGTACTGGCCCTCTGACAGTGCAGCACTCCCTCGGTGCTGACCCTCTGACAGTGCAGCACTCCCTCGGTGCTGACCCTCCGACAGTGCAGCACTCCCTCGGTGCTGACCCTCTGACAGTGCAGCACTCCTTCAGTACTGACCCTCTGACAGTGCAGCACTCCCTCAGTACTGACCCTCTGACAGTGCAGGACTTCCTCAGTACTGACCCTCTGACAGTGCAGCACTCCCTCAGTACTGACCCTCTGACAGTGCAGCACTCCCTCAATACTGACCCTCTGACAGTGCAGCACTCCCTCAGTACTGACCATTCGACAGTGCAGCACTCCCTCAGTACTGACCCTCTGACAGTGCAGCACTCCCTCAGTACTGACCCTCCGACAGTGCAGCACTCTCAGTACTGACCCTCCGACAGTGCAGGACTCCCTCAGTACTGGCCCTCTGATAGTGCAGCACTCCCTCGGTACTGGCCCTCCGACAGTGCAGCACTCCCTCAGTACTGGCCCTCTGACAGTGCAGCACTCCCTCGGTGCTGACCCTCCGACAGTGCAGCACTCCCTCGGTGCTGACCCTCCGACAGTGCAGCACTCCCTCGGTGCTGACCCTCTGACAGTGCAGCACTCCTTCAGTACTGACCCTCTGACAGTGCAGCACTCCCTCAGTACTGACCCTCTGACAGTGCAGGACTTCCTCAGTACTGACCCTCTGACAGTGCAGCACTCCCTCAGTACTGACCCTCTGACAGTGCAGCACTCCCTCAGTACTGACCCTCTGACAGTGCAGCACTCCCTCAGTACTGACCCTCTGACAGTGCAGCACTCCCTCAGTACTGACCCTCTGACAGTGCAGCACTCCCTCAGTACTGACTCTCTGACAGTGCAGCACTCCCTCGGTACTGACCCTCCGATCGTGCAGCACTCCCTCGGTACTGGCCCTCCGATCGTGCAGCACTCCCTCGGTACTGGCCCTCCGACAGTGCAGCACTCCCTCAGTACTGACCCTCTGATAGTGCAACACTCCCTCAGTACTGACCCTCTGACAGTGCAGCCCTCCCTCGGTACTGACCCTCTGACAGTGCAACACTCCCTCAGCACTGACCCTCTGCCAGTGCAGCACTCCCTCAGTACTGATCCTCTGACCGTGCAGCACTCCCTCAGTACAGACCCTCTGACAGTGCCGCACTGCCTCAGTACTGACCCTCTGACAGTGCAGCACTCACTCAGTACTGACCCTCTGACAGTGCAGCACTCCCTCAGTACTGACCCTCTGACAGTGCAGCCCTCCCTCGGTACTGACCCTCTGACAGTGCAACACTCCCTCAGCACTGACCCTCTGCCAGTGCAGCACTCCCTCAGTACTGATCCTCTGACCGTGCAGCACTCCCTCAGTACAGACCCTCTGACAGTGCCGCACTGCCTCAGTACTGACCCTCTGACAGTGCTGCACTGCCTCAGTCCTTTTTTTTCATTCATTCATGAGGTGTGGATGTGGGCGTCGCTGGCTAGGCCCAGTATTTATTACCCATCCCTAATTGCCCTTGAGAAGGTGGTGGTGAGCTGCCTTCTTGAACCGCTGCAGTCCATGTGGTGTAGGTACACCCACAGTGCTGTTAGGGAGGGAGTTCCAGGATTTTGACCCAGCGACAGTGAAGGAACGGCGATATATTTCCAAGTCAGGATGGTGAGTGACTTGGAGGGGAACTTCCAGGCGGTGGAGTTCCCATTTGTCTGCTGCCCTTGTCCTTCTAGATGGTAGAGGTCTAGATGTTTTGGAAGGTGCTGTCGAAGGAGCTTTGGTGAATTCCTGCAGTGCATCTACTAGATGGTACACACTGCTACTACTGTGAACTGGTGGTGGAGGGAGTGAATGTTTGTGGATGTGGTGCCAATTCAGTGGCTGCTTTGTCCTGGATGGTGTTGAGCTTCTTGAGTGTTGTGGGAGCTGCACTCATCCAGGCAAGTGGGGAGTATTCTATCACACTCCTGACTTGTACCTTGTAGATGGTGGACAGGCTTTGGGGAGTCAGGAGGTGAGTTACTTGTCACAGGATTCCTAGCCTCTGACCTGCTGTTGTAGCCACAGTATTTATATGGCTAGTCCAGTTCAGTTTCTGGTCAATGGTAACCCCAAGGATGTTGATAGTGGGGGATTCAGCAATGGTAATGCCATTGAGTGTCAAGGGGCGTTGGTTACATTCTCTCTTGTTGGTGATAGTGTCATGTGGCGCTACCACCGTGCTAAATGGGATAGATTTTGAACAGATCTAGCAGCTCAAGACTGGGCATCCATGAGGTGCTGTGGGCCATCAGCAGCAGCAGAATTGTACTCGAACACAAGCTGTAACCTCATGGCCCAGCATATCCCCCACTCTACCATTACCATCAAGCCAGGGGATCAACCTTGGTTCAATGAAGAGTGCAGGAGGACATGCCAGGAGCAGCACCAGGCATACCTAAAAATGAGGTGTCAACCTGGTGAAGCTATAACACAGGAATACTTGCCTGCCAAACAGCATAAGCAGCAAGTGATAGACAGAGCTAAGTGACCCCACAATCAACGGATCAGATCTAAGCTCTGCAGTCCTGCTACATCCAGTCGTGAATGGTGATGAACAATTAAACAACTCACTGGAGGAGGATGCTCCACAAATATCCCCATCCTCAATGACAGAGGAACCCAGCACATCAGTGCAGAAGACAAGGCTGAAGCATTTGCTACAATCTTCAGCCAGAAGTGCCGAGTGGATGATCCATCTCAGCCTCCTCCGGAGGTCCCCAGCATCACAGATGCCAGTCTTCAGCCAATTCGATTCACTCTACATAATATCAAGAAACAGCTGGAGGCGCTGGATATTGGAAAGGCTATGGGCTCTGACAATATTCTGGCAATAGTACTGAAGACTTGTGCTCCAGAACTTGCTGTGCTCCTAGCCAAGCTGTTCCAGTACAGCTACAACACTGGCATCTACCCAGCTTTATGGAAAATTGCCCAGGTATGTCCTTGCACAAAAAGCAGGACAAATCCAACCCAACCAGTTACCACCCCATCAGTCTACTCTCCATCATCAGTAAAGTAATGGAAGGGGTCATCAACAGTGCTATCAAGCGGCACTTGCTTAGCAATAACCTGCTCACTGACACCCAGTTTGGGTTCTGCCAGGGTCACTCAGCTCCTGACCTCATTACAGCCTTGGTTCAAACATGGACCAAAGAGTTGAACTTCAGAGTTGACTCCCCTTGACATCAAGGCTGCATTTCACTGTGTGGCATCAAGGAACCCTAGCAAAACTCCTTCAGTACTGACCTCCTGACAGTGCAGCACTCCCTCAGTACTAAGCATCCAACAGTGCGGAACTCCCTCAGTACTGACCCTTCGACAATGCAACACTCTCTCAGTACTGACCCTTCGACAATGCAGCACTCCCTCAGTACTGACCCTCCGACAGTGCAGCACTCCCTCAGTACTGACCCTCCGACAGTGCAGCACTCCCTCAGTACTGACCCTCTGACAGTGCAGCACACCCTCAGTACTGACCCTCCGACAGTGCAGCACTCCCTCAGTACTGACCCTCTGACAGTGCAACACTCCCTCAGTACTGACCCTCTGACAGTGCAGCACTCCCTCAGTACTGACCCTCCGACAGTGCAGCACTCCCTCAGTACTGACCCTCCGACAGTGCAGCACTCCCTCAGTACTGACCCTCCGACAGTGCAGCACTCCCTCAGTACTGACCCTCCGACAGTGCAGCACTCCCTCAGTACTGACCCTCCGACAGTGCAGCACTCCCTCAGTACTGACCCTCTGACAGTGCAGCACTCCCTCAGTACTGACCCTCCGACACTGCAGCACTCACTCAGTACTGACCCTCTGACAGTGCAGCACTCCCTCAGTACTGACCCTCCGACAATGCAGCATTCCCTCAGTACTGACCCTTTGACAGTGCAGCACTCCCTCAGTTCTGATCCTCGGACAATGCAGCACTCCCTCAGTACTGACCCTCTGACATTGCAACACTCCCTCAGTACTGACCCTCTGACACTGCGAAACTCCCTCAGTACTGACACTCTGACAGTGCAGCACTCCCTCAGTACTGACCCTCCGACAGTGCAGCACTCCCTCAGTACTGACCCTCCGACAGTGCAGCACTCCCTCAGTACTGACCCTCCGACAGTGCAGCACTCCCTCAGTACTGACCCTCCGACAGTGCAGCACTCCCTCAGTACTGACCCTCTGACAGTGCAGCACTCCCTCAGTACTGACCCTCCGACACTGCAGCACTCACTCAGTACTGACCCTCCGACAGTGCAGCACTCCCTCAGTACTGACCCTCCGACAATGCAGCATTCCCTCAGTACTGACCCTTTGACAGTGCAGCACTCCCTCAGTACTGACCCTCTGACACTGCGAAACTCCCTCAGTACTGACACTCTGACAGTGCAGCACTCCCTCAGTACTGACCCTCTGACAGTGCAGCACTCCCTCAGTACTGACCCTCTGACAGTGCAGCACTCCCTCAGTACTGACCCTCCGACAGTGCAACACTCCCTCAGTACTGACCCTCTGACAGTGCAGCACTCCCTTAGTACTGACCCTCTGACAGTGCAGCACTCCCTCAGTACTGACCCTCTGACAGTGCAGCACTCCCTCAGTACTGACCCTCTGACAGTGCGGCACTCCCTCAGTCCTGCCTTTGGTTGAGAGCAGTACCCACTGGCCCATGGCTGACACATGGACTACAGCAAAGTTCTGAGGGTGCAGTGCAGATATTTCGGAATTATCTGGGGCTGACAAGGTTAAATTATGAGGATGGTTTGCACAGATTAGCCTTGTATTCCCTCGAAAAGATTAGTAAGGGGCGTGCGAGGATACAGGCGGCTGTGCCAGGTTGAGATGGAGGCTGAGTGAATAGCGAATTAGATTCATATGCTAAGTTCTGGTAAGTCCTTTTCAGGTTTTAACTATAGCTTGAGAATCAAGATCTGACATAGTACTAACCCTCAGATAAGTTAGGTTAGCTTGTTAAACAGAGAGCTGCAAGGAGTGGCAGTTATCTGTCAATCACCTGAAAGCAGTTGCCTCATGTGATGTTAATCACTGTAGCAGGAGGTTTAACTAGCTAGTGACTCATCAGAGGGTCCATGTTAGAGACTGGGTTTTTTAAACTGCTCAATCAGTAAGAGGCGCATGAGGAGACAGGTGACTATGCAAGAGTGAGACAGAGACTGAGTGAGCAGCGAATTTGGTGCACTGGGGAATGAGCTGTAGTATACATAGGAATTATTCTAAATTAATAAACTGATATAACTAAAGTTCACTAAAAACAGAGTAACAATGCTAGCACAGGGAGGTAAAACCTAAGAACACACCAATAGCCAAGACTAGATTTTACAAAGATAACAAAAAGACAAAGCTAAAGGCTCTGTATCCGAATGCGTGTAGCATTTATAGCAAAGTAACTAATTGAAAGCACACATGAAGTAAATAAATATGACCTGATAGCCATTACAGAGAGATGGCAGCAGGATGACAAGGATTGGGTCCTGAATATTGAGGGGGATATGATATTCAAGAAGAATAGGAAGCTACATAAAGGTGGAGGGGTAGCACTGCTAATCAAGGATGACACTGGTGCAATAATTAGAGATAAACTTAGTTCAGGAGATTAGGATGTAGAATCGGTTTGGGTAGAGGTGAGGAATGGTAAAGGAAATAAGTCACTGGTGGGAGTAGTCTACAGGCCCCTAACAGGAACCAAAATGTAGGACAAAATATATAAGAAGAAATATTGGATGCTTGTGATAAAAGGATATCAATAATCATGGGTGACTTTAATCTACATATAAACTGGAAAAATCAGATTGGCAGTAGTAGTCTGGATGAATGCTTTCAAGATAGTTTCTTAGAGCAGCACATTCTGGAACCAACCAGAGAGCAGGTTATATTAGACTTGGTATTGTGTAATGTGACAGGATTAATTAATAACCCCAGAGTGAAGACAGCCCTAGGTAGCAGCGGCTACAAATGATTGAATTTTATATCCAGTTTGAAATGGAGAAGAGTGGGTCTAAGACTAGTGTTTTAAACTTAAATAAGAGCAACTATGTGGGCATGAAAGCTGAGCTAGTTGAAGTGAACTGGGATACTAGGCTAGGGGATAGATCAACAGAAAAGCAGTGAGAATATTTAAGGGGATATTTCAGAATACTCAAAATGAGGGGCATGGACAGGGTGGATAGGGAGCAGCTGTTCCCCTTAGTTGAAGGGTCAGTCACGAGGGGACACAAGTTCAAGGTGAGGGGCAGGAGGTTTAGGGGGGATGTGAGGAAAAACTTTTTTACCCAGAAGGTGGTGACGGTCTGGAATGCGCTGCCTGGGAGGGTGGTGGAAGCGGGTTGCCTCACATCCTTTAAAAAGTACCTGGATGAGCACTTGGCACCTCATAACATTCAAGGCTATGGGCCAAGTGCTGGTATATGGGATTAGGTAGGTAGGTCAGGTGTTTCTCATGTGTCGGTGCAGACCTGATGGGCCGAAGGGCCTCTTCTGCACTGTGTGATTCTGTGATTCTGCGATTCTGTGATAAGCATATTTCTACTATGAAGAAAAATTTAAAGGGAGGACCCACCATCCGTGATTAACTAAAGAAGTGAAGGAAAGTTGTTAAGACACAGCAATTTGTAAAGTTGAGTTATTTAAAATCCCAGAGGGAAACTTTAAACAATTGTCATAACCTATATTTTCAATTGGTATGTTTTGAGTTGCAGTTCTAAATTCAGAAATAAGATCACCAGTTCTCAAGAGGTTTTTATATCAAACTAAATGAAATATTTATTAATTTACAACAAATTAAACACATACACATGGCTACAAATTACTACTTTCATAACTTTTAACAAATTCGCAAATTAATCTCCTCTAACGCAGCCAATAGACTTAAGCAGACACCAGGCAAAGCATTTTTCACCTTACGAATTCAAAACGAGGTTCCTTTCAATTTGGTTCCTTTGCAGACAGTTGTAGGCTTACAGGCTTAGATCTTACATGCCTCTGCCCTGCATACACAAACTCCTTTCTGTTATACTCAGTCTTCCCCTTTGAATGTAAATTCTCATTGTGTCACCAAGCCCTTTGAACCCCTTTCATGGTACCAATTTAATTAGTAATGTAAACATTGCTTGGTGTCTCCTAGCTAGGTGCAAGATTTCACTCCCACTCTTGAATATTCTATTCAACAAAATGCAAATGTCCCCTCTACCTATTGTTTACACCTCAAAACTACTATACATCAAAGCACCCAGACTAGCTGGCTTTAATCCAATTAACACACACGGACCAAACCTCTATTTAAAAATAATTTCCAATAACACTTTATACATTAAGATCTCTTCCTGACATCCCCCTTCCTATTGAAAAATGAACTGTCATAATTCTAAAAGACGGCTTCATTTTTTAATAACCCATCTCACACTGTCTCCTACACTTATTACCCTATTACATCACCAGATGCCTGCTTTAACATAACTGTGTATATATAACAGTGTCCAGGTTTTTTTTTAAATGTCCAATTTTCCTTTAAGCTTCAAACTCTTGATAACACATCTGCCATCAGATCCTCTCTTCTAGCAACATGTATAATCTATAGATTTAATGGTTGTAATAATAAACTCCACCCAAAAAGCCTTGTATTTTTGCCTCAAAATTTGCCCAAAAACTTCAAAGGATTATGGCCTGTATAAACAAATGCTTCTGATGAATTGTTTGCGACATTAACTTCAAAATGTTGCAATGCTAACACCAAACCCAAAGCCTCTTTTTCGATCGTTGAATATCTTCCCTGTTGTACATTCAGCTTCCATGAAAAATACCCTATGGGTTTTTCAATTCCAGAGTCATCTTCTTGTAACAGTACAGCCCCAATGCCTATTTCACTTACATCAATGGTCAACTTAAATTGCTTGGCATAATTGGGCACTGCCAAAACTGGTGTTGTAGTCAATAGTTTTCAAACTATCGAATGACTTCTGACACTCCAGTGTCCATTGAAACTTCTTGTTCTTTTTTAATAGTTCAGTCAGTGGAGCAACCACTTGGCTAAAGTTTGGTACAAATTTCCAGTAAAACCCACTCATGCCTAAAAATCTCAAAACTTCCCGTTTTGTTGTAGGCACTGGGGAATACATGAGAGCCTTGAATTTTGCATCTCTTGGAGCCACTTTACCATGTCCAATGGTATGACCTAGATACATAACTTGCGCTTTTGCAAATTCACTGTTAGCCAAGTTCATCACCAGATTAGCTTCTTGTAGTTGAGTAAATAATTCTTCCAGGTGTTGTAAATGCTCCTTCCACATCTAACTGAAAATAATTAGATCATCAATATAAACCACACAATTGCTCAAACTTGCAATTACTTTTGGCTTGTCAGTCTTTGAAATGTCGCAGGTGCATTGTTCATACCAAATGGCATGACTTTAAACTGATATAGTCTACTTGGCATTACAAAAGCTGATATCTCCTTTGCTCTCTCCAACAAAGATACCTGCCAATATCCTTTTAGCAAATCAATCTTTGTGATAAATTTTGATTGTCCCACTTTCTCGATGCAATCTTCCAACTGTGGTATAGGATATGAATCCGCTTTAGTCACCGCATTCACCTTTCAATAGTCCACACACAGTCGTTGTGTTCCATCCGGTTTCGGTACCAGTACAATAGGTGAGGGCTTGGCCTAAATAGCCAAGTGGTTATGGTACTGGGTTTGTAACCCCAAGATCAAGAGTTCAAATCTCACACTGGCAAACTATGAAACTTCATCTGAAACAGATGGAAACGGGTTTGTACTGGAAAGAGTTACAATAGGCAAACTCCAGTTACTGCAACTAGACTCGATGTCATTTTGAAGCATGAAATAAATTTCTTTTTGTACTTGTGATAACTTTGCTGGATTTAATCTATAAGGATGTTGCCTTATTGAAGATGAAACTTATACAGAGACATCATGGGCAACATTTCCCCCCCGTTGAGGGGGATATGCGGATATGCGGGTGGGGCGCAGATGGGCGGGTTCCCAGTCAGCACCCTACGCCACCATTTTACATGGGAGATCGGCTCAAATGTGAAAAGAGTAAGTAAAATGAGTGTTGGTCCTCCAGAGTATGACAGTGGGGAGTTAATAGTAAATAATAAGGAAGTGGTGGATGAAATGAACAAATATTTTGCTTCTGTCTTCACTATAGAGGATACAAATACATTTCAGTAATAGCTGTAAATCAGGAAGTGGAAGGGAGAGGGGATGTTGGTGAAATTACAATCACTAGAGAAGCAGTGCTGAGCAAACTGATGGAGCTGTGGGCTGGCAAGTCTCCGGGTCCTCATGGACTTCATCCTAGGGTCTTAAAAGAGGTGGATAATGAGGTAGTAGATGCACTGGTGTTAATTTTCCAAAATTCCCGATTCTGGAAAGGTTCCATCAGACTGGAAAGTAGCAAATATAACCCCTTTATTCAAAAAGGGAGGGAGGCAGAAAACAAGAAACTTTAGGCCAGTTAGCCGGACGTCCATCAGGGGAAGATGTTAGACTTGATCATTAAAGAGATTATAGCTGGGCACTTAGAGAAACTCAAGGTAATCGAGAAGGGTCAGCATGGTTTTGTGAAAGGGAAATCCTGTTTAACCAATTTACTCAAATCTTTGAGGGAGTAACATGTGCTGTGGATAAAGGGAAGCCTGTAGATGTGCTGTACTTGGATTGCCAGAAGGCATTTGTTAATGTGCCACATCAAAGGTTATAGTCCAAAATAAAAGTGCATGATGTAGGGGGTAACATATTAGCCTGGATAGAAGATTGGCTGGCTGGCAGAAAGCAGAGAGTTTGCATAAATGGGTCTTTTTCTGATTGGCAGGATCTGAGTGGAGTGGAGTCCCACAGGGATCTGTACTGGGGCCTCAACTTTTTACAATTTATATCAATAACTTAGATCATACAAATATACGAACAAGGAGCAGGAATAGGCCATTCAGCCCCTCGAGCCTGCTCCACCATTTAATCATGCTGATCCATGGCTGATCTGATAGTAACCTGAAATCTGCATCCCACCTACCCCTGATAACATTTCACCCCCTTGCTTACCAAGAATCTATCCACCTCTACCTTAAAAACATTCAAAGACTCTGCTTCCACCACCTTTTCAGGAAGGGAGTTCCAAAGAATCACAACCCTTTGAGTGTAAAAATTTTACCTCATCTCCATTTTAAATGAGTAATTCCTAATTTTTAAACAGTGACCCCTAGTTCTAGATTCTCCCACAAGGGGAAACACCCTCTCCACATCCACCCTGTCAAGACCCCTCAGGATCTTATAAGTTTCAAACAAGTCACCTCTTACTCTTCTAAACTCCAGTGGATAAAAGCCTAACCTGTCCAACCTTTCCTCATAAGACAGTCCACCCATTCCAGGTATTAGTCTGGTAAACCTTCTCTGAACTGCTTCCAAAGCATTTACATCCTTCCTTAAATAAGGTGACCAATACTGTACACAGCACTCCAGATGTGGTCTTACTAGTGCCCTGTACAACTGAAGCATAACCTCCCTACTTTGTATTCAATTCCCCTCACAATAAATGATAACATTCTATTAGCTTCCCTAATTTCTTGCTGTACCTGATACTAGCCTTTTGTGATTCATGCACTAAGACACCCAAGTCCCTCTGCATCTCAGAGCTCTGCAATCTCCAAAGGCATGGTAGCTAAATTCGCAGATGATACAACAATAAGTAGGAAAGTATGTTGTGAAGAGGATATAAGGAGGTTGCAGACGGATAATGATAGGTTGAGTGAGGTGGCAAAAATCTTGCAAATGGAGTAACAGTGCTATCAAGCTACACTTGCTTAGCAATAACCTGCGCGCTGACGTCCAGTTTGGGTTCTGCCAGGGCCACTCAGCTCCTGACCTCATTGCAGCCTTGGTTCAAACATGGACAAAAGAGCTGAACTCCTGAACTGAGGAGAGAGTGACTGCCCTTGACTTCAAGGCAGCATTTGACAGAGTGTGGCATCAGGGAGCCCTCACAAAACTGGAGTCAATGGGAATCAGGGGGAAAACTCTCTGCTGGTTGGAGTCATACCGAGCACAAAGGAAGATGGTTGTGGTTGTTGAAGGTCAGTCATCTCAGCTCCAGGACATCACTGCAGGAGTTCCTCAGGGTAGTGTCCTCGGCCCAACCATCTTCAGCTGCTTCATCAATGACCTTCCTTCCATCATAAGGTCAGAAGCGGGGATGTTCGCTGATGATTGCACAATGTTCAGCACCATTCATGACTCCTCAGATACTGAAGCAGTCCATGTCCAAATGCAGCAAGACCTGGACAATATTCTGGCTTGGGCTGACAAGTGGCAAATAACATTCATGCCACACAAGTGCCAGGCAATGACCATCTCCAACAAAACAAAATCCAACCATCACCCATTGATGTTCAATGGCATTACCATCACTGAATCCCCCACTATCAACATCCTGGAGGTCACCATTGGCCAGAAACTGAACTGGACTAGCCATATAAATATTGTGTCTACAAAAGCAGGTCAGAGGCTAGGAATCAAGCGGAGAGTCACTCACCTCCTGACTCCCCAAAGCCTGTCCACCATCTACAAGGCACAAGTCAGGAGTGAGATGGAATACTCCCCACTTGCCTGGATGAGTGCAGCTCCCACAATGCTCAAGAAGCTCAACACCATCCAAGACAAAGCAGACCCACTTGATTGCACCACATCCACAAACATTCACTCCCTCCATCACCGACGCACAGTAGCAGCAGTGTGTACCATCTACAAGATGCACTGCAGGAATTCACCAAGGGTCTTTGACATCACCTTCCAAACCCATGACCATGACATCTAGAAGGACAAGGGCAGCAGATTGATGGGAACACCACCACCTGGAGCTTCCCCTCCAAGTCACTCACCATCCTGACTTGGAAATATATCGTCGTTCCTTCACTGTCACTGGGTCAAAATCCTGGAACTCCCTCCCTAACAGCACTGTGGGGGTACCTACACCACCTGGACTGCAGCGGTTCAAGAAGGCAGCTCACCTCCACCTTCTCAAGGGCAACTAGGGATGGGCAATAAATGCTGGACCCAGCCAACGAAGCCCACATCCCTTGATTGAATTTTTTAAAATGTGTGAAACTGTGAAGTTGTTCACTTTGGAAGGAAGAATAAAAAAGCAGAGTATTACTTAAATGGAGAACAGCTACAGAATTCTGAGGTGCAGAGGGATCTAGGTGTTCTAGTGCATGAGTCACCAAAAGGTGCCTTGTACAGCAAGTAATTAAGATCCTTTATTACAAGAGGAATTGAACATAAAAGTAAAGATAATTTTGCTTCAGTTATTCAGGGCATTTGTGAGACCACATCTATAATACTGTGAGCAGTTTTGTTCTCCTTATTTAAGGAAGGATGTAAATGCATTGGAGGTGGTTCAGAGGAGGTTTACTAGATTGATGCCTGGAATGAGTGGGTTGTCTTATGAGGACAGGTTGGACAGACTGGGCTTGTTTCCACTGGAGTTTAGAAGAGTGAGAGGTGATTTGATTGAAGTTTACAAGATCCTGAACGGTCCCAACAAGGTGGATGTGGAAATGATGTTTCCTCTTGTGGGTGAGTCCAGAACTAGGGGACACTGTTTTAAAATTAGGGGTCACCCTCATAGGATAGAGATGAGGGGAAATTTTTTCTCTCAGAGGGTTGTGTGACTTTGGAATTCTCTGTCTCAGAAGGTGGTGGAGGCGGGGTCATTGAATATTTTTAAGGCAGAGGTAGATAGATTCTTGTTAAGCAAGGGAATCAAAGGTTATCGGGAGTAGATGGGAATGTGGAAATCGAAACACAAGATGATCAGCCATGATCCTATTGAATGATGAAGCAGACTAGAGGGACTGAATGGCCTACTCCTGCTCCTATTTCTTATGTTCATAGTGTTGATCTCATTGAGCTGTTTAATGATTAAAAGACCTGACAGTGTTGATAGAGAGAAACTATTTCCTCTGGTGGGAGAGTCCAGAACAAGAGGGCATAACCTTCAAATTTGAACCCGGCCGTTCTGGGGTGATGTCCAAAGCACCGCCTCACCCAAAGCGGAGTGGGAATCTGGAACCTTCTGCCCCAGAAAGCTGTCAAAACTGGGGACCAATTGAAGCTTTCAAGGCCATAATGGTTGGATTTCTGTTGAGTTCAGATACAGATTGGCCATAATCTCACTGACTGCAGAACAGGCTTTGATGGACTGAACTTCCTGTTCCTGTGAGAGCAAAGATGAACGAGGTGATTTCTTAAAGCTGTGAATGTTTTAGCACAGGGAGCCATTGACACAGTGACTGGGTCTCAACTGAACTCACTCCACGGGTAATGGGGTCTGAAGGTGTTCAATGTACTTAATATGGAGTGTGTTAGAGGGGCTGAATGGCCTCTTCCTGCTTCTAATGTTACTGTGAATTGTTGGTGCATTACCTTCACTGATCGACATGTTCAATTTCTCTCTTTCTCTCCCTCTGTCTGTGCAGGCAAATTGCCAACATGTGAAAGATTATGTGAAGAGGATCCTGGGACCCTATGTTGTGAATGTCACAGTTGCAGCTCAGATCTGCAGTCAATATCTGTGCAGCAAACATGGTCGGTGTTATCGAAAGTATCCTGAGCAAAACACTTACCTACACTTGAGTAAAAGGTCCTTTCAGATAGTCACACGGACCGATCGTAGTACATTCAGGGTGTACACTAAAGGCAAATTAAGCCTTTGGGACAAGTACCAGTTGAAAGCACAATTTGTGTGCCAGTGCTACAAGGGCTGGAATGGGAAATACTGCAGTCAGTCAAAAGGTACTGGCTGCCATTGTAAAGGATACAGATCCCTGCTCATCGCTGCTCTCTCACTGATCATCGTTCAGTTCCTCTGCTGACATGTACAACCTTCTCACAATGAAGATCAATCTCCTGTAACTTGAAAAACTATTCTTATATTGTTAACTGTGCGTGTGTATGTGTGTCAGCACACTTACACTGACTCTCGCACACTTACACTGACTCTCGCACACTTACACTGACTCTCACACACTCACTCTGACTCACACTGACACACTCACACTGACTCACTCAGTGACTCACTCACACTGACTCTCACACTCACACTGACTCTCTCACACTCACACTGACTCTCTCACACTCACAATGACTCTCTCACACTCACACTCACACTCACACTGACACACACTCACAATGACTCTCACACACTCACAATGACTCTCTCACACTCACACACTCACACTGACACACACTCACAATGACTCACACACACACTGACTCACACATTCACACTGACTCACACATTCACACTGACTCACACACTCACACTGACTCTCTCACACTCACATGACTCTCTCACACTCACAATGACTCTCTCACACTCACACTCACACTCACACTGACACACACTCACACTGACTCTCACACACTCACTCTGACCTCACACTGACACACTCACACTGACTCACTCACTGACTCACTCACACTGCCTCTCACACTCACACTGACTCTCACACTCACACTGACTCTCTCACACACACACACACTCACACTCACACTGACACACACTCACACTGACTCTCACACACTCACACTGACTCTCACACACACACATTCACTGACTCACTCACACACACACACACACACAGGCTCACATACATACACATGGAGTCACACACACTCACACATACACTCACACTGACTCATGCACACATACATTGACTCACACACACACCAACGCACACACCCACACACACAGATTGACTCACTCACACACACACACACACACACACACACACACACACAGATTGACTCACTCACTCTCTCACACACACACACACACACAGATTGACTCACACTCTCACACACACACACACACACACACACACACAGATTGACTCACTCACACACACACACACGGATTGACCCACTCACTCACACACACAGATTGACTCACTCACTCACACACGCACACACCCCGAGTGGCTAATTAATAGTGGCTGATTTGACCCTGCAAATGTTGCGAGTGGAGCTGTGACAATATCAGGTTACAGATGGATTTAGTTTCTGGCTCTTTCGCTGGGAAACCGGACTGAAATCAGATCAACAGAATCTGGCTTTAAGTGGCTGCAGTGATTACTGAGGCTGAGTGTATGGTTTTTAAAAAATTGCCTGAGCTTTGGACTAAATAATAGATGGACACCTGAATTGATTGGATATTTTCTTGAGTTTGATGGAACTGGATTAAAATGTAAATTAATTGCAGAGGTTAATTGGTGACTGGCAGTGAGTTACAGAGAGGACAGTGCACAGATAATGGTGAATACAGTGCACAGTGTAAATCAGATCCAGAAAGTATTGGGGAAACATTGAGAGCTGCTGCAACCTCATCCAATTCCTGGATTAAATTATCAGTGAGATCACAAGGCAAGAAAATGGTAATAAAAAGAAGACAATTGAGAATCAATAAATGATCTCTAAATAAGTTAATGAACAGTAATGAGTAAAACTTTAAGATATTAGAACTACGCTGTGTTCCTGTGTGTTACTCACAGCCCAAAGCCAATTAGCCCATCAATTTAGTTGAAATTATATTAGTCATGAAATTTACAAAATTCTCAGCCGGTCTGAGACTGAGAAAATTGCGTGGATGATAAAATTTTCATTGTTATTTTGTACAAAGTAAACCACAATAATGCTGAACAGGGGTCTGACTAAGCCAGCAGAGAGAATCCCTCACTCGCAGCCAGCACAGGGAATCTTTCCAGCTAATCCAGGTTGGATCCATCACCAGTTTAATCAGGCGGTGAGGAGGATATGGTGATAACTAGTCCCTGAAGAGTTTGTGTTTTCCTGCACAGTGGGGGCTTTTGTTCCCAAAATCAAAGTCAGAAGCTGTGTTTGTTTTTGTTTTCATTGGTGCAGCCAGGAATTGGAAAACATTTGGATCAGATACAGGTAGTGCCTGGACCACAGTTTGGAAGTATCGAGGCTCAGGATGCAGAAGAAGACCCCTTCATCCCTCGAAATCGGTGCTTCAGGATGAAGAGGAGCAAATGTTCCAGTAATCGAGCACAGGATTATGATAGCCACAGTGGGTGTTGAGGACAGCGTAGAGGGAGCTTTACTCTGTATCTAACCCCGTGCTGTACCTGTCCTGGGAGTGTTTGATGGGGACAGTGTAGAGGGAGCTTTACTCTGTATCTAACCCCATGCTGTACCTGTCCTGGGAGTGTTTGATGGGGACAGTGTAGAGGGAGCGTTACTCTGTATCTAACCCCGTGCTGTACCTGTCCTGGGAGTGTTTGATGGGGACAGTGTAGAGGGAAGTGTGAAATTTCAAAGGGATATTGATAGATTAAGTGAATGTGTAAAACTATGGCAAATGGATTTCAATGTGAGATCATCAAATTTGGATTTTAAAAGGTACAGCCAGGCACTTTCAAAATGGTGAAAGGCCAGAAACAGTGAAGCTCGGAGACTTATGGAGCCCAGGTTGAGATCATTAAAATGCCATGTACAGCTTCAGAAAGCTATCAGAAAGGCGGATGGAATGCTGGCTTTTATATCTAGAGGACTAGAATACAAGGGGGTAGAAATCCTGCTTCAGGCACACACACCCTGGTTAGACCACACCTGGAGAACTGTGAGCCATCCTGAGCACCACTCCTTTAGAAGGATATATCGCCTTGGACAGAGTGCAGTTTAGATTGATAAGAATCACATGTAGACTCAAAGGGTTAAATTGCAATGAGAAATTACACAAACTAGTCTTGTATTCTCTGGAATGTCAAAGGTTAACATTTGATTTGATCATTGTTTTCAAGACATTAAGGGGAACCGACTGGCTCGATAGAGAGAGAGAGCATTTCTGCTGGCTGGGGAGTCTAAGATCAGGGGGCAGAGTCTAACAATTGAAGCCAGACCTTTACAAAGTGAAATTTGGAAACATTCCTCCACATGCAGTGGTTGTAGTTCTGAATTCTCTTCTGTGAACAGCAGTTGAAGGTAGATTGATGCTAATTTTAAAACAGATTAATAGATTTTTGTTAACCGAAGGTATTAAAGGATATGTTGCAGAGGTGGGTTTGTGGAGTTAGGTCACAGATCAGCCATGATCTCATTGAATGGTGGAAGAGGTTGGAGGGGCTGAATGGCCTCCTCCTGGCCCTGTGTTTCAAAGAGCTATACTCTGTATCTAAGCAGTGTGATCTTACAGGAGGCTCTGTTGTCATGTGGGGATTTTCTGGCACTTTGGCAGATGTTTTGAGGACTTCATTATCAGTTCGTCACTGGAAGTCAGTCACCACCTGAACACCAAAAAAAATAAAGATGAGATGGAGCCTTCTACAGATTGTTTACCAGCTTCAGTCTGTTGTGTTCAATGAAATTTCAGCAACTTGATATATTTTTGGTTCATTCTGTAAAGCGCTGCAGCCAATGATTGAATGGGTGTCAAGTGCTGCAGCCAATGATTAAATGGGTGTCAAGTGCTGCAGCCAATGATTGAATGGGTGTCAAGTGCTGCAGCCAATGATTGAATGGGTGTCAAGTGCTGCAGCCAATGATTGAATGGGTGTCAAGTGCTGCAGCCAATGATTGAATGGGTGTGGGCAGAGGCATTAAGTGAACCAACCAAAACCGTGAGGTGACAGTGTGAAACAGACAGTGTGAAACTGACAGTTAAACCCCAACTAGGTCCCTCGCCCTTCAGGAGAGGGGCTGTAGGGAGGGTGTGGTGACTGGTGAAGAGGGGGAATGAGGTGGGGGAAGAGGTTGTGGAGAGGGAGAGGGACAGGGTCAGCATTTCACTAATTGAATGATAATATAGAAAGGACAGTGTGGAGAAAACTCTACAGTGGTTCCTCCCCTCTGCCAAACCTGCTGCACTCTTAATGTTTCACCAATCGGTATCCTTTCCAAACTAGTCCACACACAGCCATTGCTTTCTCTCTCAGGGCCAACTGTCTGGATTATATTAATTACTGCATTCATTCTCAGCATTTTCAGTGTCTGGAAAATTAACTTCATAAATATCTGTATCTGTAATAATTCTTCTCTAACTCATTGAATTCCAGAAACTGCATATTGTGATAATTTCTAAACCCCTTTCTGTCTCCTTTATCTCTGTGATGATGTATTTATACAGAGAGTCTCCCACGCTGCTGGTTCCTCTTGGAAGGGTGCATCCAACTGTTTATTTTTGACATGGATTTTGCTGATTGAAACTGTGAAATAATTTTCTGTCTGTCATGGGTTTTATATAAATGTGTACAGAATAACCCATTGGACACAGGGTGATTGCACACCAGCTGCTGTCTGATTCTAAACCCGCATAAACAAACATTGTCAGCTCCTTGTATCATTCCCATGGTGCTATGCTCTCACAGTGACCTCATTACAAGGAGACCTCTGGCAGTGCAGCACTCCCTCAGTACTGACCCTCTGACAGTGCAGCACTCCCTCAGTACTGACCCTCTGACAGTGCAGCACTCCCTCAGTACTGACCCTCTGACAGTGCAGCACTCCCTCAGTACTGACCCTCTGACAGTGCAGCGCTCCCTCAGTACTGACCCTCTGACAGTGCAGCATTCCCTCAGTACTGACTCTCTGACAGTGCAGCATTCCCTCAGTACTGACCCTCTGACAGTGCAGCATTCCCTCAGTACTGACCCTCTGACAGTGCAGCAGTCCCTCAGTACTGACCCTTTGAGAGTGCAGCAGTCCCTCAGCACTGACCCTCTGACAGTGCAGCACTCCCTCAGTACTGACCCTCTGACAGTGCGGCACTCCCTCAGTACTGACCCTCTGACAGTGCGGTGGTCCCTCAGTACTGACCCTTTGAGAGTGCAGCACTCCCTCAGTGTGGCACTGCGATTGTCAGCCCGATTGGCTAATCACTGGGTCTGAGAATAAGTGACCACAAGAAACCTACAGACAGCAGAACTTAAACCTGCTGATGTGTTAAAGCATTTTCAGTATTGTGCGCAAGGAAGGACAGTGAGAAAGAAGGTGTGAAATGGGCTTAATTGAAGTGAGATGTAAACATCCTGAAAGGTCTACTTGCTCCAAGTGTTCCCACAGGAGGAATCACATCCTCTTCGAGAGGCAACTTGTAAACTGAATTAGGTGACAATCCTGGACAGACTGAAAGGATGTGAAACAAACTAGTAACTGGTATTTATCCCAGTGATTCAAAAGCAGAAATCTGAGAGGCATGAAGGAGTTGCTGGTCACTGGAGAGGGTTCAATGCCCCGGAAACTGGTAAACATGATAATAAAACCAAGACAGGAAACTAGAGATCCATCAGCCTCATGTTCATTCCAAGCATTCATTTCATAATAATCCCAGAAACAGGAGCTAACATGACATTATAACAGAGAGCACATTTCAAAAAACACTTCAGTGACTATAAAGGACTTTAGGTCTCCCTGAGATTGTGAAAGATGCAATCACATGGGAATAGATAGAAAGCAAAAGGAGGAAGCAGTGATTACTGATGAAAAGTTATTGACCTGAAAGAGAATCATAGAATTGTTACAACGCAGAAGGAGGCCATTTGGCCCATTGTGTCTGCACCAGCTCTCCGAATGAGTAGCTTACCTAGTTCCACCTCCCCATTTTCTCTCTGTAGCTCTGCACATTCTTCCTTTTCAGGTAACAGTCTAATTCCCTTTTGAAAGCCTCAATTGAACCTGCTTCCACCACACTCTCAGACAGTGCATTCTAGATCCTAACCACTCGCTGTGTGAAAAAGTTTCTCTGCATTTCGCTTCTACTTCTTCTACTAATCACTTTAAATCTGTGCCCTCTCGTTCTTGATCATTTCATGAGCGGGAACAGCTTCTCCCTATCTACTCTGTCCAAACTGTTTGTGATTTTGAACATCTCTATCAAATCTCCTCTCAACCTTGTCTTCTCCAAGGAAAACAGTCCCAACTTCTCCAATCTATCTTCATAACTGAAGTTCCTCATCCCTGGAACCATTCTTGTGAATCTTTTCTCCAATGTGTTCACATCCCTCCTATAGTGTGGCGCCCAGAACTGTGCACTATATTCCAGCTAAGGCTGAACTAGTTTCCTATATAAATTCAGCATAACCTCCCTGCTCTTGTACCCTATGCCCCTATTAATAAAGCCTAGTTTACCGCATGTTTTATTAACTGCTCTCTCTTGCCACCATCAATATCTTATGCACATTGTGCAGCTTAGACAAAGGAGAGCCAATGGATGTTATCTACTTGGACTTCCAGAAGGCCTCTGACAAGGTGCCGCACAGGAGGCTGCTCAGTAAGATAAGAGCCCATGGTGTTAGAGGCAAGGTACTAGAATGGATAGAAGATTGGCTGTCTGGCAGGAGGCAGAGAGTGGGGATAAGGGGGTCCTTCTCAGGATGGCGGCCAGTGACTAGTGGAGTTCCGCAGGGGTCAGTGTTGGGACCACAACTTTTCACTTTATACATTAATGATCTAGATGAAGAAACTGAGGGCATTCTGGCTAAGTTTGCAGATGATACAAAGATAGGTGGAGGGACAGGTAGCATTGAGGAGGCAGGGAGGCTGCAGAAGGATTTGGACAGGTTAGGAGAATGGGCAAAGAAGTGGCAGATGGAATACAACATGGGCAAGTGTGAGGTCATGCACTTTGGTAGGAAGAATAGAGGCATAGACTATTTTCTAAATGGGGAGAGAATTCAGAAATCTGGAGTGCAAAGGGACTTGGGAGTCCTAGTCCAGGATTCTCTTAAGGTTAACTTGCAGGTTGAGTCAGTAGTTAGGAAGGGAAATACAATGTTGGCATTTATTTTGAGAGGACTAGAATATAAAAGCAGGGATGTGCTGCTGAGGCTTTATAAGGCTCTGGTCAGACCACATTCAGAATATTGTGAGCAATTTTGGGCCCCGTACCTCAGGAAGGATGTGCTGGCTCTGGAGAGGGTCCAGAGGAGGTTCATGAGAACGATTCCAGGAATGAAAGGCTTAACATATGAGGAACGTTTGAAGACTCTGGATCTATACTCAAAGGAGTTTAGAAGGATAAGGGGGGATCTGATTGAAACTTACAGAATACTGAAAGGCCTGGATAGAGTGGACGTGGGGAAGATGTTTCCATTAGTAGGAGAGACTAGGACCCAAGGGCACAGCCTCAGAGTAAAGGGAAGACCTTTTAGAACAGATATAGGAGAAACTTCTTTAGCCAGAGAGTGGTGAATCTATGGAATTCATTGCCACAGAAGGCTGTGGAGGCCAGGTCATTGAGTGTATTTAAGATCGAGATAGATAGGTTCTTGATTGGTAAGGAGATCAAAGGTTACGAGGAGAAGGCGGGAGAACGGGGTTGAGAAACTTATCAGCCATGATTGAATGGTGGAGCAGACTCGATGGGCCGAATGGCCTAATTTCTGCTCCTATGTCTTATGGTCTTATCTCCAGCAGTGACTGCTCCATGGCCAGTGTTGGCGAGGAGATTGTACAACGTGTGCAGTCCAACTGCTCCACGGTCCAGTAAAGTGGTGGCAGACTTGAAGTCTGTGCCAGGGGTGGGGGAGGGAGAGGGGGGTAAGGTCTGGAGCGCTTGGTGGCCCTTTGGTACCTCTGCGTCTCTTGCATGGGCGGCCAGGCTAGGAGCCTGACCCCCATCACATCACTGCGGCTGTGCCTGATCTGTCTCAGTTGCAGAGACGTGGTCAGTTTATACAGGGTGTCCCTAATGTGTGGCCGCTCCCTCGCTTACCCTGCCCCCCACCTCAATAGCCTGTGTGTGGGATGCAGACCAGGGCAGCACTCGACTCCCCCCTCTCAGCAGCTGCCCCTGAGGCTGGCTTGACACCCCCCACCCCTCAGCTGTCACCCGCAGGGCCAGGCATCAGTTGCCCCCATCCCCTGGTGTCCTGAGTCCTGTAAACAGTGGGCGAGCTGTGGCAACGCTGCTGCTCACTCACCTCAGTTCCCCCACAGTGAAGGGCACCCAGTGCATGTGACCTGTGCTGTTGTGAAACACATTGACGTGCTATCCCGCTGATGTGGACGGACGATACGGTGGGTTCCAAGAGTCTGGCAGGATGGCCTTTTAAGGAGATGCTGATTTATTACAATTAGCTCCCCACCGGCTGATGGAGGGAAACCTGCATTGGTGGGCTGAGCGGAAGGTCACGACCTGTCTGTGGGTGCACATCATCATCACCCCCACCCCCCACCCCCCCACCAGCCGGCTCGGAAAATTCCGCCCCCTGTCTTTATTCTATTTGACTTTTGCAATCATGGTTCATGTGTAAAAGCTGAGAGAGATCCAGCAGCTCCAACACCAGGAGAGTTCATCCTGGCTGCTCCTGAACTCTGCTGGTGGAGGATTCGAATAGCAACAGACCCATCCACAGTGAGAGAGACTCTGGGATAAAGGGGCTGAATGAGTAAAGGGTTTGACCTGGCGGATGGTGCATAAAGGGTGGAGTGAGGGGTGAAGACACTGATCCGTGCTCACCTGTAGTATTCAGAACTTATCTGGCTGCACAAGATGAGATTGTGTATATTATAGAGCAGCAAGTTCAAACCAGAGTTCCACACACTGACTCTCACTGGGATATGGTTCCATATACACTGACTCTCACTGGGGCACAGTTCCACACACACTGACTCTCACTGGGGCACAGTTCCACACACACTGACTCTCGCTGTGGTACAGTCCCACACACACTGACTCTCACTGGGGTACAGTCCCACACACACTGACTCTCACTGGGTTACAGTTCCACACACACTGACTCTCACTGGGGCACAGTTCCACACACACTGACTCTCACTGGGGCACAGTTCCACACACACTGACTCTCACTGGGGTACAGTTCTACACTCACTGACTCTCACTGGGGTACAGATTCCACACACACTGACTCTCACTGGGGTACAGGTTCCACGCACACTGAATCACACTGGGGTACAGTTCCATACACATTGATTCTCAGTGGGGTACAATTCCACACACACTGACATCCACTGGGGTACAGTTCCACACACACTGACTCTCACTGGGATACTGTTCCAAATGTACTGACTCTCACTGGGGTATATTTCCACAAACACTGAATCACACTGGGGTACAGTTTCATACACATTGATTCTCAGTGGGGTACAGTTCCACACACACTTACTCTCACTGGGTGACAGTCCAAAACACACTGACTCTCAGTGGGGTACAGGTTCCACACACACTGACTCTTCACTGTGTTTTGGCCTCCCCTGATGCAGGAAGGATGTTCCCGATGGTGGGGGAGTCCAGAACCAGGGGTCACAGTCTGAGGATATGGGCTAGACCATTTAGGACTGAGATGAGGAGAAATTTCTTCACCCAGAGAGCTGTGAGCCTGTGGAATTCGCTACCACAGAAAGTAGTTGAGGCCAAAACATTGTATGTTTTCAAGAAGGAGTTAGATATAGCTCTTGGGGTGAAAGGGTTCAAAGGATATGGGGAGAAAGCAGGAGCAGGATATTGAATTGGATGATCAGCCATGATCATAATGAGTGGTAGAGCAGGCTCGAAGGGCCGAATGGCCTACTCCTGCTCCTAGTTTCTATGTTTCTATGGCACAGGGGAGAGGGTACGGGGAGAGGGTATGGGGGAGAGGGTACGGGGGAGAGGGTACGGGGAGAGGGTACGGGGGAGAGGGTACGGGGGAGAGGGTACGGGGGAGAGGGTACGGGGGAGAGGGTACGGGGGAGAGGGTACGGGGGAGAGGGTACGGGGGAGAGGGTACGGGGGAGAGGGTACGGGGGAGAGGGTACCGGGGAGAGGGTACGGGGGAGAGGGTACGGGGAGAGGGTACAGGGGAGAGGGTACGGGGGAGAGGGGTTTAAGAAGATTTGATCTTGAGGTGAGCTTCCAACTTCATATTTGCATCACGAAGACTATTTCCACCTCCATAACATTGCCCACTCCACCCCATCTCTGCTCATCTGCTGCTAAAACCCTCATCCATGTTTTTGTTGCCTCTAGACTTGACTATTCCAACGCACTCCTGTCAGGTGTCCCACATTCTACCCTTTGATCATCCAAAACTCTGCTGCCTCTGTCTTCATTTGCCTCAATTCTGGTTACCTATCACCCCTGTGCTCACTCACCTACATTTGCTCCCAGTCAAACAATATCTTGACTTTAAAATTCTCATCCTTGTTTCCAAATCACTCCATGGTCTCACTCCTCCCTATCTCTATAATCTTCTCCAACTCCACAACCCTCCAAGTTATCTGCACTTCTCTAATCCTGATCTCATGAACATCCCCAATTTTAATCGCTCCACCGTTGGCAGACATACCTTCAGCTGCCTGGGCCCCAAGCTCTGGAATTCCCTCCCTAATCCTCTCCGCCTCTCCACCTCGTTTTTTCCTTTGACCAAGCTATAGTTATCTGACCTCATCTCTCCTTATGTAACTCGGTGTCATATTTTATTCTATAATGTCCCTTTGAAGCATCTAATATAAGTTATTGTTGTGGATAAAGGAGAACCAGTAGGTGGCACATAAAAGGTTACTGCATTTAATGGGAAACAGGGGAATGGCAGACACTTTGAAGAAGTATTTTGTTTCTGTCTTCATGGTGGAAGACATTAAAAACATCCTGCGAACAAGAGTAAAGCAGAGAGCAAAAAAGGAAGGAGGAACTTAAAACCATCACAATCACTGGAGAAAAAGTACTGGGAGTGTTAATGACAAGTCCTATGGACCTGCTGGCCTGCACCATAGAATCTTAAAGGAAGTGGCTGCAGAGATAGTGAACGCATTGGTTGTAATCTTCCAAAATTCCCTAGATTCCAGAAAGATCCCAGTGGATTGAAAAACTGCAAATGTAACACCACTATTCAAAAAAGGAGGGATACAGAAAGCAGGAAACTACAGGCCAGTTAGTCTAATATCTGTCATTGGAAAAATGCTAGAACCCATTATTAAGGAGATTACAGCAGGATATTTGGGAAAATGGTCTGGAACTCGCTGCCTACAAGACGGAACCAGAGACAATCAAGATTTCAAATTGGATGGGTATATTAGTGAAATAAACTTGCTGAGCTACAGGGATAGACACAGGAAAGGAATTGACAGGAATGCTTCATGGAGAGCTGGCATTGTCTTAATGGGTCATATGGGCCTCCTTCGTCACCATTAATGTAAAGGACTCTAACATTTTAATGCAATCGAGCAGAGTCAACATGGTTTTGTGAAAGGCAAATTGTGTTTGTCTAATTTATCAGCGTTCTTTGAGGATGTGACAAGCAGGGTTGATAAAGAGGAATGAGTAGATGTAGTATATTTGGATTTCCAAAAGGCATTAGGTAAGGTGCCATATAAAAGGTTACTGTGCAAGAAAGAGTTCATGGTTTTGGGGGTGCTTATATTAGCATGGATAGAGGATTGGCTAACTAACAGGAGACAGAGTCAGGATAAATGGGTCAATTTCAGGTTGGCAAACTAACTATTGGAGTGCTGTAGGGATCAGAGCTGGAGCCTCACCAGCTATTTACAATCTATATTAATGACTTGGTTGAAGGGGCCAACTGTATTTTAGCCAAATTTGCTGATGATATGAAGATAGGTAGTGGGGCAAGTTGTGAGGAGGATATAAAGGAGTCGACTTTGCCAGCCCTCTGGAGAAGGGCTGGGAGTTGGGAGCACTGTTAAATTGGCATTGGGAGGCATCAGGAGAAGAGCTCAATATCTTTCTCCTGTCACCAGATGTTACCAGCGGTGGGAATCTCAGTGGTGCAGCCGTCCACTGGGCAGCTGGTTATGCCAATTAAGTGACCAATCAAGGAGCACTCCTCACCCCACAGGCATTTTACCAGTATAAGGAGTGGCTACCACTGCTGATAAATGGCAGTTCCTCCTGACAGCAGGTTCCCATGTGGGGGTCCCTCCTTTATTGCCCTTCCATGGCCCACAGAGGGTCCCCTGTGATAATGACTACCCCACAGCAGTTTCAGAATAAGGAATTGCCTATTTAAGACGGAGGTGAGGAGGAATGTCTTCTCTCAGAAGGTTGTGAATCTTTGGAATTCTCTAAGCTGAAGAGCTGCGGAGGCTGCGCCATTGAATATATTCAAGGCTGAGTTAGATTTCTTAACCAAGATGAGGGTTATGGAGAACAGTCAGGAAAGTGGGTTGAGGGTAAGATCAATGCAGCTTTGACCTTATTGATTGGTGGAGCAGGTTCAAGGGACCAAATGGCTTTGTGCTACTTCTCATGTCCTTATGAGGGGCAGCACAATGGGAATGCTGCATTGTCAGCGAGTCTGAGAGATATTAATGAGGGAGTGCTGTATTTATTTGAGGGTCAGTTTTAAGGGATTGCTGCACTGTCAGAGGTACCATTTTTCAGGTAAGACACTGAACCTAGTCCGTATCTGCCATCTAAAGTCGACATAAAAGATCCCATGATATTATCTTGAAGAAGAGTACTCCTGACCAATTTATATCCCTCAACCAACTTCACAAAAACAGATTACTGCTCATGGTCTCATTGCTGTTTGTGGGGTCTTGCTGTGCACAAATTAATTGCCGTGTTTTCTGCATTACAACAGTGGCTGCACTTCAAAGTACTTTATTTGCTCTAAGGTGCTTTGAGTCATCCTAAGGTCCTGCAAGTGGCTATATAAATGCGGGTCCATTCACCTGCCTGCCTGTTCTGCTTTGTCTGACCTGGGTTATTTCCACATTTTGTTTTTTTCCTCTAATCTTTGGATTTTTTAGTAAAGCTCCCTCCCACCCCAGTGACTCTGTAAGAACTTGCAGCAATTGTTCCACTATTGTGAGGGGTGCCGGTGAAAGGCAGTTACAGGAATTGCTCTCTAGGAGGTGCAGAACATTGTGAGTTAAGCAAAAACATAATTACCTGGAAAAACTCAGCAGGTCTGGCAGCATCGGTGGAGAAGAAAAGAGTTGACGTTTCGAGTTCTCGTGACCCTTCAACAGAACTGAGTGAATATTAGGAGAGGGGTGAAATATAAGCTGGTTTAAGGTGGGGGGGTGAGAGAGAAGTGGGGGGTGTGGTTGTAGGGACAAGCAAACAGTGATAGGAGCAGATAATCAAAAGATGTCACAGACAAAAGAACAAAAGGTGTTGAAGGTGGTGATATTATCTAAACGAATGTGCTAATTAAGAATGGATGGCAGGACACACAAGGTACAGCTCTAGTGGGGGTGGGGTGGAATAAGACTAATGGCATAAAAGATTTAAAAATAATGGAAATAGGTGGGAAAAGAAAAATCTATTTAAATTATTGGAAAAAACAAAAGGGAGGGGCAAGAAACAGAAAGGGGGTGGGGATGGAGGAGGGAGTTCAAGATCTAAAGTTGTTGAATTCAATATTCAGTCTGGAAGGCTGTAAAGTGCCTAGTCGGAAGATGAGGTGCTGTTCCTCCAGTTTGTGTTGAGCTTCACTGGAACAATGCAGCAAGCCAAGGACCGACATGTGGGCAAGAGAGCAGGGTGAAGAGTTAAAATGGCAAGCGACAGGGAGGTTTGGGTCATTCTTGCGGACAGACCGCAGGTGTTCTGCAAAGCGGTCACCCAGTCTGTGTTTGGTCTCTCCAATGTAGAGGAGACCACATTGGGAGCAACAAATGCAGTAGACTAAGTTGGGGGAAATGCAAGTGAAATGCTACTTCACTTGAAAGGAGTGTTTGGGCCCTTGGACGGTGAGGAGAGAGGAAGTGAAGGGGCAGGTGTTGCATCTTTTGCGTGGACATGGGGTGGTGCCATGGGTGGGGGTTGAGGAGTAGGGGATGATGGAGGAGTGGACCAGGGTGTCCCGGAGGGAACAATCCCTACAGAATGCCGCCGGGGGGGTGATGGGAAGATATGTTTGGTGGTGGCATCATGCTGGAGTTGGTGGAAATGGCGGAGGATGATCCTTTGAATGCGGAGGCTGGTGGGGTGATAAGTGAGGACAAGGGGGACCCTATCATGTTTCTGGGAGGGAGGAGAAGGCGTGAGGGCGATGTGCGGGAGATGGGCCAGACACGGTTGAGGGCCCCGTCAACGGTGGAAAACCTCGGTTAAGGAAGAAGGAGGACATGTCAGAGGAACTGTTTTTGAAGGTAGCATCATCGGAACAGATGCGACGGAGGCGAAGGAACTGAGAGAATGGGATGGAGTCCTTACAGGAAGCGGGGTGTGAGGAGCTGTAGTCGAGGTAGCTGTGGGAGTCGGTGGGTTTGTAATGTATATTGGTGGACAGTCTATCACCAGAGATTGAGACAGCGAGGTCAAGGAAGGGAAGGGAAGTGTCAGAGATGGACCATGTGAAAATGATGGAGGGGTGGAGATTGGAAGCAAAATTAATAAATTTTTCCAAGTCCCGACGAGAGCACGAAGCAGCACCGAAGTAATCATCGATGTACCGGAGAAAGAGTTGTGGAAGGGGGCCGGAGTAGGACTGGAACAAGGAATGTTCCACATACCCCATAAAGAGACAGGCATAGCTGGGGCCCATGCGGGTACCCATAGCCACACCTTTTATTTGGAGGAAGTGAGAGGAGTTGAAGGAGAAATTGTTCAGTGAGAGAACAAGTTCAGCCAGACGGAGGAGAGTAGTGGTGGATGGGGATTGTTTGGGCCTCTGTTCGAGGAAGAAGCTAAGGGCCCTTAGACCATCCTGGTGGGGGATGGAGGTGTAGAGGGATTGGACGTCCATGGTGAAGAGGAAGCGGTTGGGGCCAGGGAACTGGAAATTGTTGATGTGACGTAAGATGTCAGAGGAATCATGGATGTAGGTGGGAAGGGACTGGACAAGGGGAGAGAGAGTGGAGTCAAGATAATGAGAAATGAGTTCTGTGGGGCAGGAACAGGCTGACACGATCGGTCTGCCGAGACAGTCCTGTTTGTGGATTTTGGGTAGGAGGTAGGAGGTATGATTGAATTTTACATTCAGTTTGAGAGAGAGCAGAGTGGGTCCAAGACTAGCATTTTAAACTTAAATAAGAGGTTGGGCAACTATCAGATTGGAAGCTGTGGGAGGAAGATCCCCAGAGGAGATGAGGTCAGTGACAGTCCTGGAAACAATGGTTGATGTTCAGTGGTGGGGTTATGGTCCAAGGAGAGGTAGGAGGAAGTGTCTGCGAGTTGACGCTCAGCCTCCGTGAGGGAGAGGTCAGTGCGCCAGACAACAACAGCACCACCTTTGTCAGCGGGTTTGCCACATATGTTGCTGTAGGTATCGTGCCTAGGCTTGGTAATGTGCAACGAGATAGGATTAATTGATAACCTCATAGTGAAGGCACCCCTAGATAGTAGTGATCATAATATGATTGAATTTTACATTCAGTTTGAGAGAGAGCAGAGTGGGTCCAAGACTAGCATTTTAAACTTAAATAAGGACAATTATGAGGGTATGAAAGCGGAGCTAGCTAAAGTGAACTGGCAAATGAGGTTAAGGGATAAAAACAGAAAATGCTGGAAAAGTTCAGCAGGTCTGTGGAGAGAGACACAAAGTTAACGTTTTGGGTCCATGTGACTCTTCTTCAGGGCTGAAGAGAGGTAGAAATGTGATGGATTTTATACTGTTGAGGAGACAGGATGGAGCAGGTGGACCAAAATAAAAGATCAGGGATAGGTAGGAACTAAGGAGAGATTTGACAAAGATGTCATGGACATATGACAAAGGGAGTATTATGGTAGCGTTAAAGAGTAAAGAAGGTGCTAATAGTGGCATAAAGGTCAGATAGCAGAATGTGTTAATAGCAGAACAAGGGTCAGCCCTCTGTGAAAGCAACACGTATAAACAACGCGTATAAACAACGCGTATACACAACGCGTATACACAACGTGTTTAAAAAACGCATATACACGACGCGTATACACAGCGCATATACACAATGCGTATACACAACGCGTATACACAGCACGTATAAACAGCGCGGATAAACAACGCGTATAAACAACGCTTATAAACAACGCGTATAAACAACACGTATACACAACACGTATAAACAACACGGATAAACAACACGTATAAACAACACGCATAAACAACACGTATACACAACACGTATAAACAACACGTATAACCAACACGTATAAACAACGCGTATAAACAACGCGTATAAACAACACGTATACACAACACGTATACACAACACGGATAAACAACACGGATAAACAACACGGATAAACAACAAGTATACACAACACGTATAAACAACACGTATAAACAACACGTATACACAACACGTATAAACAACACGTATACACAACACGGATAAACAACACGGATACACAACACGGATAAACAACACAGATAAACAACACGTATACACAACACGTATAAACAACACGTATACACAATACGTATAAACAACACGTATAAACAACACGTATACACAACACGGATAAACAACACGGATAAACAACACGGATAAACAACACGTATACACAATACGGATAAACAACACGGATAAACAACACGCATAAACAACGCGCATAAACAATGCGTATAAACAACGTATAAACAACGCATATAAACAACATGGATATACAACGCGTATAAACAACACGTATAAACAACGTATAAACAACACGTATAAACAACACGGATAAACAACGTGTAAACAACACGTATAAACAACACGGATAAACAACGTGTAAACAACACGTATAAACAACGCGTATAAACAACACGGATAAACAACGTGTAAACAACACGTATAAACAACACGGATAAACAACGTGTAAACAACACGTATAAACAACACGGATAAACAACGTGTAAACAACACATATAAACAACACGGATAAACAAAGTGTAAACAACACGTATAAACAACATGGATAAACAACGTATAAACAACACGTATAAACAACACGGATAAACAACGTGTAAACAACACGTATAAACAACACGTATAAACAACACGGATAAACAACGTGTAAACAACACGTATAAACAACGCGTATAAACAACACGGATAAACAACACGTATAAACAACACGGATAAACAACGTGTAAACAACACGTATAAACAACACGGATAAACAACGTGTAAACAACATGTATAAACAACACGGATAAACAACGTGTAAACAACACGTATAAACAACGTGTATAAACAACACGTATAAACAATGTATAAACAACGCGTATAAACAACACGGATAAACAACGTGTAAACAACACGTATAAACAACACGGATAAACAACGTGTAAACAACACGTATAAACAACACGTATAAACAACGCGTATAAACAACACGTATAAACAACGTGTAAACAACACGTATAAACAACGTGGATAAACAACGTGTAAACAACACGTATAAACAACACAGATAAACAACGTGTAAACAACACGTATAAACAACACGGATAAACAACACGGATAAACAACACGGATAAACAACACGTATACAAAACACGTATAAACAACACGTATAAACAATGTGTAAACAACGCTTATAAACAACACGGATAAACAACGTGTAAACAACACGTATAAGCAACACGGATAAACAACGTGTAAACAACACGTATAAACAACACGGATAAACAACGTGTAAACAACACGTATAAACAACACGGATAAACAACACGTATACACAACACGTATAAACAACACGTGTAAACAACACGTATAAGCAACACGGATAAACAACATGTAAACAACACGTATAAACAACACGGATAAACACCGTGTAAACAACACGTATAAACAACATGGATAAACAACGTGTAAACAACATGTATAAACAACATGGATAAACAACGTGTAAACAACACATATAAACAACACGGATAAACAACACGGATAAACAACACGTATACAAAACACGTATAAACAACACGTATAAACAATGTGTAAACAACGCGTATAAACAACACGGATAAACAACGTGTAAACAACATATAAACAACACGGATAAACAACGTGTAAACAACACGTATAAACAACACGGATAAACAACATGGATAAACAACACGTATACACAACACGTATAAACAACACGTATAAACAACGTGTAAACAACGCGTATAAACAACACGGATAAACAACGTGTAAACAACACGTATAAACAACACGGATAAACAACGTGTAAACAACACGTATAAACAACACGGATAAACAACACGGATAAACAACGTGTAAACAACACGTATAAACAACACGTATACACAACACGTATAAACAACACGTATAAATAACGTGTAAACAACACGTATAAACAACACGTATAAATAACGTGTAAACAACACATATAAACAACATGTATAAACAACACGTACAAACAACACGTATAAACAACGTGTAAACAAGTGACAGGCGGCCACGGGGGGAGATGCAAAAAATGTTTTAAAAGGCTCAGAATGGGGGACAGAGTTCATGGTCTGAAGTTGTTGAAGTCAATATTAAGTAAAGAAGGCTGTAAAATGCCTAACTGGAAGACAAGGGAGGCTAAACACAGACTGGGTGAGCACTTTGTAGAACACCTTCGGTCTGTCCGCAAGAATGACCCAAACCTCCCTGTCGCTTGCCATTTTAACACTCCACCCTGCTCTCTTGCCCACATGTCTGTCCTTGGCTTGCTGCATTGTTCCAGTGAAGCTCAACGCAAACTGGAGGAACAACACCTCATCTTCTGACTAGGGACTTTACAGCCTTCTGGACTGAATATTGAGTTCAACAACTTCAGACCATGAGCTCTCTCCTCTATTTTGATCCTTTTTGTAATTTTATCCCCAACACCCTCCACCCACAGAACCTTTAGTAACTTGTTCTTATGTTTTGCTTCCACAGAGCACTGACTCTTATCATCCCCCTCCCCACAGCCCCTACTGGATCGTCCGCCCACATCGGTGTGATTGCATGCCCACATGTTTCACAATAGCACGTAAAAGGTGTGCACTTGGTGGGCTGCACTTTGAGGGTGACTCGGAGGTGAATGCACAGTAACGTTTTGCAGCGATTACCTGGTTCACCTGTTGAACATCAAGGCTGAAGTGCGTTGGAGGCATGGGGGCAAGGGCTGCCCTGTGGTTGAGGCAATTTGGGGGTGGGGGCAAGGGCTGCCCTGTGGTTGAAGGTAGCGCACAATCATGTGCAGGATGGGGGGAGAGAAGCAGCCACGCAATAGGAAAACCTTGTATAAAGTGACTATTCCTCCGCAGCTGAGACAGTTCAGACACAGCCACATTGGCATACATGGAGTCCGGCCTCCAGCTTATCTGCCCACTGAAGCAACACAGAGGCATGTACAGTGCCACCACATGCTCCAGAGCTTTTCACCTCTTGGGCACAGACTGCAAACTCATGAGCATTTTAGTGGGCTGCAGAACAGATGGACGATTACACACGTTGTACAATCTCCTTGCTAAAGCTGGTCTTGGAGCAGTCACTGCTGGAGGCGCTCACAGCCCCTTGTGGTTTAGACCAGTCTCCCCCATGGTCCAAGCTAACAGGGCAGCCTTGCAGTGTGGGTTAGGAGAATGTCTGTGCCTGAGCTGAGAGCACAGCCTGCAGTCCAATGGGCAAAGCTGCTGCCAATCGGTCAGGTGGAATGGGGCAGAGATGGGTGGGGTTTCGGGCAGCCATGCAGGACACTAAACTCTGGCCATCCAAGTGGTGGCCAGCACTCTCTGGGATGTGTTAAGGGGCCTTCAGACTTAACCAAGAGACGTTTTTAGTACCCATGCTAACCCACTCGTCTCTCTCTTTCACCCTGCAGGAGGAGTACATCAGGAGCATGGAGCCTCTTGAACTAGCTGTATGCCTCGTGCTGTACAGAGAGCGGAGATGACAGAGAAGAGAGAGATGGATGCACCTGGCTGTGCAGAGGGAGGAGCAGCAGAGAGAAGGGGCACCTGGGGCATCCATACAGGCTGCTGAAGAGCCACAGCGAGCTGGCGTTGGAGGTGCATGGCTAGACTGAGGGTCTATAGACACCACTTTCATTCCTGCAGGTGACCTAGAACCAGTGTCGCTGAAGACTGCACACGTCCAGGGAACTGGCCGGTCACATCTGCCAGCTGCTGCAGGATTTGGCACCTCAGGGGTGTGGAGGGCACCCACTGCCAGTGGCTGTGAAAGTGACCACAGCGTTCAATTTTCACATCAGTGGCTCCTTTCAGGGCTCCACAGGTGACCTCTGTGAGGTATCACAAGCCTCCACCCACAGATGCATCAAGGAGGTTACGGACGCCATCTTTGTGAGGGCAACAACGTTATGCATTTCACCCAGGACCAAGAGAGCCAGGGTGCAAGAGTGACTGGATTTACCCAGATCTCAGGTTTCCCACAGGTGCAGGGTGTGATCAGCTGCACTCACATGGCGCTCAGATCCCCACGGCAACAAGTGGTCAACTACGTCAACCACAGGGGCTTCCACTCGCTGAACGTGCAGCTGGTGTGTGACCACCACAAACACATCCTGCAGGGTCTGTGCACAGTTCCCAGGGAGTGTCCATGACGCCTACACCCTCAGTCAGTCACAGATCCCAGACGTCTTCCAGGGTCCACAGAAGCTGCAGTGTTGGCTTCTCAGGGACAAGGGCCACCCACAGAGACCGTGGCTGATGACACCCGAGCAGCAGCCTCAGACTGCAGCAGAGTGACGCTGTAATGAGGCTCATGCTGCAGCTCGCAACTTGGTGGAGCAGACCATCGGGATGCTGGAGATGAGCTTCTAGTGCCTGGACCGGTCAGGTGGAGCCTGCAATACAGTCCACAGAGGGTGTCACACATTATCGTCGTCTGCTGCTCCCTTTACAACCTGGCGCTGCAATGGGGAGAGGAGTTGTCTGAGGAGGAGATGGAGGAGCAGCACATCTCCTCTGATGAGGCAGACACTGACGGGGATGAGGTTGAGGGGGTCCTTGGGGGTGATGATGACGAGGATGAGTCTCTCAGACTGGCTAGACGATGCCCTCATAGCTACCAGATTTGTGGAGGGTGATGACAACATGCAGTGAGGACACTATAATTCTTCACGTAACCTCTGAGAATGTCTGACTCCTGTCTGGATGAGGGCAGCTTGCTTTCGCTCCATGATCAGGGCCACCTCAGAGACGCAGCCATGAAACTTTAGATGCATCTGATGCTGTGTCTGCCTTCAGCACCTCAGCCCTTCAGGAGCTGGTGCACAGCATCACTGGTCACACATGCTGGTGTGATGGGAGCCAGCCCTACCTTAAAGGTGCTGAGGGCACACAGAGAGAATGAGGGAACTCTGTGGCGCCTGTCCACTACATTCTGGCAGCAATGACCAGCACCGCCGAGGTGCAGGCATCAGTCATGTTTCCAGGGAGTGTGAGGCTGGACCATCACTGTGGTCTGAAGGCTGCAGAGACACAGGGAAGAGGCCCTGGACTGAGACACCTGCCTTTATCTTGTGCAGAAAGGTTTCACATCCGAGTGACAAGAGCACTGCTCAGTAGAACAAGGAGCCATAGGCAGGGAGACATTCTTGGGAGTTTATTGACAATAGTGAACAGTATTTACAAGTGATTAACACCTGTTCCCAGGCTGTGCAACTAATTCTCCTTAACGGTGGGGAGGCCATGGTATAGTGGTATTGTCACTGGACTAGTAATCAAAGGACCCAGGGTAATGCTCTGGGAGCCTGGGTTCAAATCCCACCACATCCGAAAGTGAAATTTAATTCTCCTTAACTTTCCTAACCCTGCCGCTACATCTTGGTGCTCCCCCGGACATCCACAGTGGAGGTGGGGGCAGCCTGCTGACTGTGACCCCCCTGTCTGTGATGACTTTGGTGGGTGTCCTCTGGAGGGCCGAGACTTGGAGGGTCCTGGCCTGCTTTCAGTATCCTGCTTTGTGGCAGTGACACCCTCCTCGGCCTGTGGAGCTGGAGCTGTGGAGGTCACAGGTAGAGGGGAGTCAGATGGGCCGGACACTCCCAGAGTCACCTGGGTGGATGGGCCTGGAGTGTAGACCTGCTGATCCTCCTCCCTATGGGTGCCCGAGGACCCCTAGCTGACTCCCTGAGCAGAAGGGGAAGCTGGAGTGAGATTGATCTATCTGCTTTTCAAGTACACACTGTTGGAGGCCGACTCTGGCAGCAGTGATGGAGTTCAGCCCGGGCAGCAGTGCAGGACCCATGTCCTGGACCAAGGTCTCCATGGCAGCCGCCACCTTGCCAGTGTTGACCTCGGTGTGTTGCGATGCCAGCGCTATCACCTCAGCCTGAAGGTGGACAGACTCCTCCATGGTGCCTTGCAATCTGAGGAGTGCAGCGGACATCCTTTCCTGATGTTCCCAAGCTTGCCTTTGCAGCTCCAGCAACTGAGACATGACCGAGTCCAGAGACTCCTCATCTGACTCAGACTCAGCAACATTCTGGCCTCCAGCAGCTCCTCCGAGTGCCAGGAACCTGGGAATTCACTGCCTCCACCTACTGTGGATCAGACAATGCGATGTCCTCATCAGATTGTGATCCTGAGGCAACTCTAAAGCTAGATCCCACTGAGGTATGTGTCTCTGTGCTGGTGGAGGGTGTGGGTGAGCGCTGTGATGGGACTTCAGGGAAGGTGCCTCCAGATTCCTCTTCAGATGTTTCTTCCGGGCTTGATTGGAAGCCCTGGGTCATGGACTCCGTCTGCTGCTTCCCAGATGTGCCTGTGAAAGCAAGGGGAGATAATTAGTGCCTGGCAGTGGCCTGTGAAACAGGACACATCACTCACAGCATGGTTGTCTGATGGATGTTGCACTGCTGGATCCTCACTTGGTAGAGCAGCGCTGACCTCACTGTCAGCACAGGACCAGCCCCGGTCATCACCAGCCAGCTGGATGGCTCTGTTTTCAAGGGCTGTGAGGGCCTTGATTTCAGGCATTCCTCCTCCGGTCTGTGACCTTTTCCTCCTGTTGTGAGCCAGTTTGTCCTGCATGAATAGAGATGGGGAGAGTGTAAGTGCCCGGCCAGGTGATAATTATGCCTGGCCTGTGTAGATGGTGGATGGTCCCATTGATGGGATTGGGACAATGATGGTGTGTGTGCGAGAGTGAATGGTGATGACTCTTGAACCGGCAGTGAGTGAGGGCCCTGTGGATGTGTGATGCGTTTGTGAGTGTGTGAGTTGTGAGTGATGAGAAGCGTAACTTACCCTGGCGGAACAGAGGTGACCATTCATCCTGTTGTGGCACTGGGTGGCTGTCCTCTTTTGGAGGGTGTTGGCACTGACCACCACTGCTACCGCGTCCCAAGCTGGGTTAGCGCTGTTACTGCCCATCCTGTGGCCAGAGTGAGGGTAGAGGACATCCTCTACCAGCCTCCATGACATCTAAAAGGTGCTTGAGGGATGTGTCACTGAGCCTGGGGTCTTCAGCCTTCTTACCTATCAGGGCCACGTCTTCCGTGCAGCAGCCGTGGGCTGGAAGCCCTGAGAGGGGGGTGAATGAGAGCCCGCCCACCATGGAAACATCGTGTTTCCCAGGAATGCGTTATCAATGCAGTGGGTGTGGGAAGATACGGTGTGAGAAGCCACCATTGTGGCTGGGGGGTAAAACATTGTTTTACTCACCTGCTACCACACTGAGTGCAAACCTGGGATGGTTCTGTCCCAGATCTGGAGAACTGGGTACAGTTTTGGTCTCCTCATTTAAGAAAAGATGTAAATGTATTGGAGGTGGTTCAGAGGAGGTTTTCTAGATTAATATCTGGAATGAGTGGATTGTCTTATGAGGAAAGGTTGGACAGACTGGGCCTGTTTCCACTGGAGTTTAGAAGAGTGAGGGGTGATTTGATTGAAACATTTAAGATCCTGAGGGGTCTTGACACTGTGGATGTGGAGAAGATGTTTCCACTTGTGGGACAATCTAGAACTCGGGGTCACTGTTTAAAAATAAAGGGTTGCCCTTTTAAAACAGAGATGAAGTGAACTATTTTCTCTGAGAGTGTTGTGAGTCTTTGGAACTCTCTTCCTTTAAAGGCAGTGGGAGCAGAATCTTTGAATATTTTTAAGGCAGAGGTGTATAGATTCCTGATTAACAAGGGAGTGAAAGGTTATCAGGGGTAGGCAGGAATGTGGGCTTGACGTTACCTTCAGTTCAGAAATGATCTTATTGAATGGCAGAGAAGGCTCGAGGGGCCGAATGGCCTCCTCCTGCTCCTAATTCACATGTTTGTATGTAGGTCTGGAGTCACATACATGCCCAGACGTGGTAAGAACACCAAGTGTTCTTCCCTGAAGAACAGGTAGGCTTTTCTGACTAACTGACAGCTTCAAGGTCACTTTTACTGAAATCAGATTTTTATTTTCAGATATTTTAAAATCATATTTCAATCCTTATTCTGCCCAGGTGGGTTTGAACTCTGGATTCTCTGGATTATTAACCCACACAGGCTTTAGGATTACCCCACAGTGACATAACCCCCACACAACTGTACCCAACATAAAACAGGAGGAAAAATTGAACCAAAGTAAAGTGTGTAGCATGATTGCAAAGTGAGCCAGTCATTAGTCAGAACATTTTCACCCAGCCCTGGTCTGTGTGGCCTCATACTCTCTTAAAGAAGCCTCTGCATTCCAGCATCCTCCCAGCTCCACTGTGTCCCACCTTTTTCCACCAGTTCTCACTGGTTTCCTTTCCAATGGGATTGCCTCAGCACTTGCAGAAAAACACAGGAATAAGCTGCTGCTGCTGCTGTCAAAACTCATTTCCTTCTTCCAGAGTTTTGAAATTTACTGTGCAATATCCTTCCTGATCCAAGTGCATGCTCCCTCTGATAAGTTTCTCAGAGTAAAATAAGATTTCCTCTCTTATTCTTCCTCCCTGTAAAAACATTGCCTGTTCATTCACCTCCTAGGATCAAGGCAACAGAGTGGGTGTGGACATTCAAGACCCCTTCGCGCACCCCCCACCCCCGCCCCTTAGCTGACCACCTCGGGTATATTCCAGAGGCCCAGGGTGCTATTGCTATCCCTCCCCTCTGCAAAGGGGGAATTTGATGCTTATTGGAGTTTCTGAGCTCAAATCGCACCAAGGCCAAATCAGCCCTTATCTAACTGAATTCGGCCCCTCCAACCTGTTCCATACTTCATAGAGCCATAGAAAACTCTATGACTCTATAAATGACGGAACAGATTTGAGGGGCTGAATGGTCTCTTCCTGTTTCTATATTCTATATTCCTATTTATGACTTTAATACACATGAGGTTTGGAAGCCATACACAGTTGACAAGTTCTTGCTTCAGGAAGATGTTCATTGATGCTCTTGGATTCTCCAGCTCAGGGTAACAAGCAGGGAGTGGCAGTAACTGTGCCCATGCCGGAGTTATCCACATGCCCACAACTTGCCTCCCATAAGCTGTGGGGCACAGAAAGTCAATGCCTACAGTTCATGTTGATGGTGCAGGAAGATCAGTAACTGGGAGCCCTGCATAAATTAGAGAAGTGTCCAGGGATACAGTCAGATGCATGTGGCTCCCTACTCAGGGGCAACTAGGAATGGGCAAGAAATGCTGGCCATGACAATGACACTCACATCCCAATGCTGACCATGACAATGACACTCACAGCCCAATGCTGACCATGACAATGACCCTCACAGCCCAATGCTGACCATGACAATGACCCTCACATTCCAATGCTGACCATGACACTGACACTCACATCCCAATGCTGACCATGACAATGACCCTCACAGCCCAATGCTGACCATAACAATGACACTCACAGCCCAATGCTGACCATGACACTGACACTCACATCCCAATGCTGACCATGACAATGACCCTCACAGCCCAATGCTGACCATGACAATGACCCTCACATCCCAATGCTGACCATGACACTGACACTCACATCCCAAAAATGAATTTAAAAATGTTGGGTGCAACATCAGGTGGGAAGAGACAAAACCACAATATTTCCTGTGATCAGCTTTTGTTAGAATCTTGAAAATCGTTCCCCTTTCCTTTCGAGAAATTGCAGCCCCCAAGCTGAGAAAGAAACTTCAGAGCTGAGCAAGAAACATCAGAGCTGAGAGAGAAATGTCAGAGCTGAGCAAGAAACATCAGAGCTGAGAGAGAAACATCAGAGCTGAGAGAGAAACGTCAGAGCTGAGAGAGAAACTTCAGAGCTCAGAGAGAAACTTCAGAGTTCAGAGAGAAACCTCAGTTTTGGCCCTGTATAATCAAGCTACATTTTTTTTGATGTATTTGATCTTGGAGATTATTAACTGGTTTGACCCCAAAGGTCAGTATGGCGTTAGGAAGGGAATCTTCAATATTGTTTTTGTTCATCCTCTGGTTTCTCCCTCTTCACTCCTCTCCCCCATTTTGCTCCCTCACCTTTACTCTCGCCCCTTTCCTCCATCTCATCCTTCAACCCTCGGAATTCCTTGATACAAACTAACTCAGAGGGGTGTGGGAGCCAGGACAGAGTATTAGAGAGGAATACCAGGGTGCACAAAATACTGGGTGGGACAGACAGCACTAGTATAGAGAATATTAAGTTAACAGGTAAAGCCGGGTCAAGGGAGAAAGTAACAAAATCTAAGCCAGGGTTACAGTGCATGTATGTGAATGCATGGAGTATAGTGAATAAGATTGGGGAGTTACAATCACAGATTGATGTGGAAATATGATGTTGTGGCGATAACAGAGACCTGGCTCAAGGAAAGGCAGAACTGGGTGTTAATTATTCCCGGGTACAATGTGTTCAGAAAAGATAGGAAAGGGAGGAAAGGAGGAGGGGTGGTGGTATTGATTAAGGAGAGCATTGCAGTGCTGGAGAAAGAGGATGTCCCAGAGAGTTCAAGGACGGAATCGATTTGGAACAAGCTAAGGAACAAAAAGTGTACAATTACATTGCTCAGTGTAGTCTATGGGCCCCCAAATAGTGAGAAGGACGTAGAAGAACAAATCTGCAGAGAAATTACAGAGAGATGCAGGCATTATAGAGTAGTTATAATGGGGACTTTAATTACCTGAATATAGACTGGGACAGTGGTAGTGTAAAGGGCGGAGAGGGGCAAGAGTTCCTACATTGTGTTCAGGAGAATTTTCTACAGCAGTAAGTGTCCAATCCAACAAGAAAAGACAAATTGTTGGACCTGGATCTTGGCAATGAGGCGGGCCAAGTAGATCAAGTGTCAGTGGGGGAACGTTTAGGAGACAGTGATCATTGTATTGTACATTTTAGGATGATGATAGAAAAGAACAGTGTGAAATCCAAAGTAAGAATAAGTAACTCGGGGAGATCCGACTCTGATGGGGCAGGAACGGAGCTGGGCCAGGTGGACTGGGACCAAAGGTTGGCAGGAAAAACTGTAACTGAACAATGGGCTACTTTCAAAAAATTAATGGTTCAGGCACAGTTAAGGTATATTCCATTGAAAGGGAAAGGTAGGGCAAACAAATCCAGAGCTCCCTGGATGTAAAAGGAGATTGAAATTAAGATAGAGAAGAAAAACTGCGTTTATGACAGGTGTCAGGTAGAAAATACAACTGAGAACCAAGAGGAATACAGAAGGTTCAGAGGGGAGGTGAAAAAGCAAATTAGAGAAGCAAAGAGGGATTAAGCGACAAGACTGGCAGCCAACATAAAGGGGAATCCCAAAGTCTTCTATAGGCACATAAAAGGGTGGTAAAAGGAGGAGTAGGGCTGATTAGGCACCAAAAAGGGAATTTACACATGGACAAAGGGGCCATGGCTGAAGTATTAAATGAATACTCTGCATCCGTCTTTACCAAGGAGGTAGATGCTACCCAGGACATGGAGACAGACAAGGAAACTCTGTCACGAGAAGGGTTCATAACTGATAAGGAGGAAGTATTGAATAGACTGTCGGTACTTAAAGTTGACAAGGCACCAGGACTGGATGAAATCCCTCTAAGGATATTGAAGGAAGTGAGAGTAGAAATTGCAGGGGCACTGGCCATAATCTTTCAGTCTTTCCTAGACTCAGGAGTGGTCCCAGAGGACTGGAGAATTGCAAACGTTACAACCTTGTTCAAAAAAGGTTGTAAGAATAAGCCCAGCAATTACAGACCAGTCAGTTTCACTTCAGTGTTAAGGTTCCAGAAACAATTATGCGGGATAGAATTAGTAGTCACATGCAAAAATGTGGGTTGATAAGGAAGAGCCAGCATGGATTTCTAAAAGGGAAATCATGTTTAACTAACTTGCTGGAGCTTTTTGAAGAGGTAACTGAAAAGGTTGATGAGGGTAGTGCTGTTGATGTGGTGTACATGGACTTTCAAAAGGCATTTGATACAGTGCCACACAACAGACTTGTGAGAAAAGTTATTGCTCATGGAATAAAAGGGACAGTAGCAACGTGGATACAAAATTGGCTAAAAATAGGAAGCAGAGATAATGGTCAATGGATAGTTTTCAGTCTGGAGGAAGGTTTGTAGTGGAGTTTCCCAGGGGTTGGTATTGGGAGTCTTGCTTTTCCTGATATATATTAATGGTCTTGGTGTGCAGGGGACAATTTCAAAGGTTGGGGATAATACAAAATTTGGAAACATTGTGAACTGTGAGGAGGACAGTGTAGAACTTCAAAAGGACATAGACAAGTTGGTGGAGTGGGCAGATAGGTGGCAGATGAAGTTCAATACAGAGAAGTGTGAGGTGATGCATTTTGGTAGGAAGAACATGGACAGACAATAGAAAATAAGGGGTGAAACTTTGAAGGGGGACCAGGAACAGAAAGACCTGGGTGTGTACGTGCATAGATCATTGAAGGTGGCAGAACAGGTGGAGAGACCAGTTAGTAAAGCATGTAGTATTCTGGATTTTATTAATAGGGGCATAGAGTACAAGAGCAGGGAGATTATGCTGAACTTGTGTTGGACACAAGTTAGAGCCCAGCTGGAGTATTGTGTACAGTTCTGGGCACCACATTATAGGAAGGATGTGAACACATTGGGGAAAGTGCAGAAGAGGTTTACAAGAATGGTTCCAGGGATGAGAAACTTCAGCTATGAGGGTAGATTGGACAGATTGGGACTGTTCTCCTTGGAGAGAAGGCTAACAGGAGATTTGGTAGAGATGTTCAAAGTCATGAGCGGGGGGGACATGGTAGATAGGGAGAAGCTGTTCCCACTCATAAAAGGGTTGAGAATGAGATGGTACAGATTAAAAGTGATTTACAAAAGAAGCAACCTTTTCACACAGCAAGTGGTTTGGGTCTGGTACGTACTGGCTGGAAATGGGCATTCTTTCTATTCAAATAATCATCCAATGTGTAGGGGTACAGGGAAAAGGTGGGAGAATGGCACTAAGTCATAATGCTCATTTGGAGAGCTGGTGCTGACAGGATGGGCTGAATGGCCTCCTTCTGTACTGTAACAATTCTGTGATTCTGTGATTTATGGATTCAATTCCCAGATGAAGAAGGAACCCTGGAATCATTGAAGAATAATTGGATGCTACATTGGGAATCTCTGTGGAAGGATAAATTAAAATGGGTCAAATGGCTTTCCACATCTGGAATTGTCCCTGTGAATGATGTTGGTGTCAGTCTAGTGATTTATGCTGTTTGAGAAAGAAGAGATGAAAGCCAGGATACCAGGAGAGTTGATGGAACATTAGGCAGGTCCAGGGGGTTTGGTGTTGGTGATCTCAGGGCTGGTGGGGCTGAAGTAGAGGGTGTGAGGAGGTTGGGGCTGGAAGCCAGGGCAGTGTGAGGGTGAGCTGGAGTCACTTTCCAACATCACATTTGTCACTCTCTCTTTCAGAGACCAGATACAGCAGAGTTTTCTTTCAGAATTCTGCTCAGTTGTTTATAAGCTTTTTGAAATGCTAAAGTTTTGGGGGAGTTGATGGTAATCAGTAAGTAAAGGATAATCAGCATTCTGTCTGTCCTGAGCAGGAAGCTGAACTGACGCACAAGGAAATGAGTGGTGCTTGCAGCTGAGTCTCTGTGAATCTGGGATGAAATTCAAAGCTCTGTGAACGACCACAGAGAAACGCACACACTGGACTGAGGAGAGCTGTCAGGTAGGAACCCTCTCTATTCCATTCAATCTTCCCCACCTTTGTTGTTGCGATTTTGGGATTTCACTCGATGGATCATTACATCAGTCATGTATAATATTTTAAAAGTCCACTGGCATTAGTGTTAATTCATGGCTGAGATCACTAAATTAAAGGAAACAGGACATGGAGGACAGGTGAGCAAGTAGAGTTTTCTTTAATTCATTTATAGGATGTGGGCTTCGCTGGCTGGGCCAGCATTTATTGCCCACCCCTAGTTGCCCTTGAGAAGGTGGTGGTGAGCTGCCTTCTTGAACCGCTGCAGTCCATGTGGTGTAGGTACACCCACCCTGCTGTTAGGGAGGGAGTTCCAGGATTTTGACCCAGCGACAGTGAAGGAACGGCGATATATTTCCAAGTCAGGATGGTGAGTGACTTGGAGGGGAACTTCCAGGTGGTGGTGTTCCCATGTGTCTGCTGCCCTTGTCCTTCTAGGTGGTAGTGATTGTGGGTTTGGAAGGTGCTGTGTAAGGAGCCTTGGTGAATTCCTGCAGTGCATCTTGTAGATGGTACACACTGCTGCTTCTGTGCGTCAGTGGTGGAGGGAGTTAATGTTTGTGGATGTGGTGCCAATCAAGCGGGGCTGCTTTGTCCTGGACAGTGTCCAGCTTCTTGAGTGTTGTGGGAGCTGCACTCATCCAGGCAAGTGGGGAGTATTCCATCACACTCCTGACTTGTGCCTTGTAGTTGGAGGACAGGCTTTGGAGAGTCAGGAGGTGAGTTATTCATCGCACGATTCCTAGCCTCTGACCTGCTCTTGTAGCCACAGTATTTATATGGCGAGTCCAGTTCAGTTTCTGGTCAATGTTGATAGTGGGGGATTCAGTGATGGTAATGCCATTGAACATAAAGGGGCGATGGTTAGATTCTCTCTTGTTGGAGATGGTCATTGCCTGACACTTGTGTGGCACAAATGTTACTTGCCTCATGTCAGCCCAAGCCTGGATATTGTCCAGGTCTTGCTGCATTTGGACATGAACTGTTTCAGTACCTGAGGAGTCGCGAATGATGCTGAACATTGTGCAATCATCAGTGAACATCCCCACTTCTGATGAAAGTAAAATACTGCAGATGCTGGAAATTGGAAATAAAAATAGAAACTGCTGGAAAATCTAGCAGGTCTGGCAACATCAGTGGCGAGAGAAACAGGGTTAATATTTCGAGCCCAATGTCACTTCTTTGGAACTGAAGAGGGACAGGAACGTGGTGGGGGGTGGGGGGGGGGGGGGGCAGGTAGAGCAAAAGAGAGGACCAGGACAAGTTAATGGGTGGGGAGATTAAATGATAATGATGTCACAGAACAAAAGAGAAAGTTAGTATTCAAGCAACAATTGGTCCAGAGTAGGAAATGGGAATGGGCACATTATATCCTTACCCTGTGCACTGGGGACACTGTAAACTTTACCCTGTGCACTGGGGACACTGTGAACTTTACCCTGTGCACTGGGGACACTGTGAACGTTACCCTGTGCACTGGGGACACTGAGTTTACTCTGTGCTCGGGAGAGACTGTGAACTTTACCTTGTGCTCTGGGGACACTGTAAACTTTACCCTGTGCTCTGGGGACACTGTGAACTTTACCCTGTGCACTGGGGACACTGTGAACGTTACCCTGTGCACTGGGGACACTGAGTTTACTCTGTGCTCGGGAGAGACTGTGAACTTTACCTTGTGCTCTGGGGCACTGTGAACTTTACCTTGTGCTCTGGGGCACTGTGAGCTTTACCCTGTGCTCTGGGGACACTGAGAAGTTTACCCTGTGCACTGGGGACACTGTGAACTTTACCCTGTGCTCTGGGGACACTGTGAAATTTACCCTGTGCACTGGGGACACTGTGAAATTTACCCTGTGCAATGGGGACACTGTGAGTTTACTCTGTGCTTGGGGGAGACTGTGAACTTTACCTTGTGCTCTGGGGCACTGTGAACGTTACCCTGTGCTCTGGGGACACTGAGAAGTTTACCCTGTGCACTGGGGACACTGTGAACTTTACCCTGTGCTCTTGGGACACTGTGAACTTTACCCTGTGCTCTGGGGACATTGTGAAGTTTACTCTGTGCTCTGGGGACTCTGTGAACTTTACCCTGTGCTCCGGGGACACTGTGAAGTTTACTCTGTGCTCTGGGAACACTGTGAACTTTACCCTGTGCTTTGGGGACATTGTGAACTTTACCCTGTGCTCTGGGGGCACTGTGAACTTTACCCTGTGCTCTGGGGACACTGTGAACTTTACCCTGTGATGTCTGTCCTCTCTGCATAGCATCGTGATAGTTCACAGACTGTTGAACTTTGAATATCAAGCACAATCCTTTGTTCAGCTCATGGTCGACACGCTGACTGTCTGCAGGTTCACAGGCTGGTATCCTGAAGCAGCAGCTCTTCTTCTCCCTAACCCATTGGATATGGAGGTGACTCTGCTTCAAGCTGGTGTGCTGTTTGAGAGCAGAACTAAACATGCAGCCAAACTGGTGAGAGAATTCACCAGCTGAATGGATGAAGTCCCTGATGTATGGGGAAGCACCTGTGTTTATATAAAAAGCAAAGTGATGTTTTAATCCTTCTTACAGCTTCCTCCCACCTCCTTCTATACTTTCCGAATACTCAGTAAGTATTCGTGAACTTTAGCACTTTTGTGTTATCAATAGTAACTAGCAGTGTCTGTCAAACTAAATCATTGAGTTCCCATTCCCTATGAATGTGATCTGTGGTCTCCCTGTGGTATGCCCACAAATCCCATTCCTTAATGATTAGCTCCATCCCTCTCCCTGGAAACTGTCTGAGGCTGAACCAGACGTGCTCACAACCTTGGTGTCATATTTGACCCTGAGATGAGCTTCACCAATCACATATCCACAGCATCTCTAAGTTGGAATGTATCTATTCTGTGTATTCTAAAATATCCCTTTTTATTGTCTGCCACTGTATCTCCATTGAACTATCCCTTAACCTAATTTGCCATTTCACTTTAGCTAGCTCTGCAATCATGCCCTCAAAATTGCCCTTATTTAAGCTTAAAATGCTTGTCTTAGACCAACTCTTCTCTGCCTCAAACTGAATGCAGAATTCAATCGTATTATGATCACTGCTACCTAGGGGCGCTTTCACTATGAGATCATTAATTAATCCTATCTTGTTGCATAATACCAGGTCTAATATAGCCTGCTCTCTGGTTGACTCCAGAATGTGATGATCTAAGAAAGTATCCCGAAAATACTCTATGAATTGCTCATTTAAACTATCTACGTGCACTTGATTTTCCAAGTCTAAATGCAGTTTAAAATCCCGTACCTTTCTGGCAAGCTCTCATCATTTCTTGAATTATACCCTATCCTGCTGTATGGTTACTGTATTAATTGTAGCTTTAAGGAATATATTGACTGTAGCTTTAAGAATTATTGTGTTGTATAGTGTCACGTGACCATGTGAACAAATCAGCTTTAAGTGTGGGGAACCTTCGAGTGGGAGTTCTTCTATTGGTGGAGCTTGATGGAAGCATGTAACTGCTGCTGCAGCCTGTAAATAAAATTTGATGTTTCTAATGAGAAACCTGTCTGGAAAATCAAGTCCATAACAAACTGACAATGGGATAAATTGGTTCTGGTGTTGTCCCTCACCTAGCAACTGTGAGTATCTTGTTTAACCAGAAGAAAAGGAAGATATACTCACCAGGTATGCCACATTTTGGCAGGATTAACCCCTTCAAACTAACTATAGCAGATTGGTGTCAATGTTAGAACACCTCGGATTCTATTTCCAGGCAATAAAACTAACAGGGGAGGAAAAGAGGTGAGCAATTCTCCTAAGCGTTTGTGGGAGTAAAACCAATAATTTAATCTGAAGTTTAACTGTCGCAAACGCCCCCGATTCGAAGACCGTAGGTGAATTGGTGAACCTCATTAATAGACACTTTCAACCCAACCCCTCAGTCACTGTGCAGAGGTTCAGGTTTAATTTGAGGGTTAGAGCCCGGGGGGAGAACATTACTACATAGGTGGCAAAATTGAAACAACTGACTGAACACTGTGATTTTGAGGGTCATATAGCTGGCTCAATTCTCAGAGTGGGCAGCACCTATAGTCTATCTCTTAAAACCAGGTCAGACCATCCAAATCTGTGGGGACTATAAGCTAACAGTAAAAAAAGCTGCCAAATTGGACAGGTACCCTATCCCCAAGATTGAGGATCTCTATGCTAAATTAGCAGGAGGAGCAACTTATACTAAACTAGGTAGTGTAAAGAACATATCCTTTTACTTTTCTGTATTTCTGTTGGACTGTGGATTTAAAACTACAATGCTTGCTATTTGAAAGACATGTCTACTGGAACAGGATGAGAGGTTATATTTACAATGTTGTTGTCCTGGAACAGAGTGTGCCATGAAAGACAGGATGGTGCTGGAAAGGTGTCCTGGATCAAGGGAACTACCTAACAACAGCATTTTAATTGGCTCCTCACCAGGTTACCAGGGTTTGTGTGACAGCAGTGCAGAAAGCTCCTGGCCTACAGAGACAAAACTTCTAGAGTCTCTTTTCCTCAGATCTCTATATCCTGCTCTCTCTCTGAGGAAACCCTTGTAAAAAGGAAAAGGGGAAAACCACTGTTAGAGACATTGAAAGGCAAGTTCTCAACCAGTGAACTAAATACTGAAAGTGCTCATGTCATCAACAAAGAATTTAAAGGAATTTGGATCAAAATCAACACGGAATCCTGTAGTCTGGATTGGTGCTATTATCCCATTAAAATCTATGTTTTGTGTGTCTTGTGTGTGTGTCAGTGTGTGTGTAAGTGTGGGTGTGAGTGTGTGTGTGTGTGGGTGTGTGTGTGTGTGTGTGTATAGGGATTTAAGAAAGGGTAGAGTTTAGGTTATAGAGTTAGGAATTAGCCGTTCATATTTCTTTCTTTTGCCACTGTTTGTTCAATAAACAGTTATTTACTTATTAAGTTTACAAACCTGGTGCTCATATTCTATTAACCTAAATTAAACAGTTGGGTAGAATTGGGGCAATCTGGTGGTTTGGTCAAATTTTCACATTTGTCACGGCTCAGGGAGCAGCGGGGCTGATATTACAGCGCGCTGTCCCCAGTGAGTCGATATTACAGCGCGCTGTCCCCAGTGAGTCGATATTACAGCACGCTGTCCCCAGTGAGTCGATATTACAGCGCGCTGTCCCCAGTGAGTCGATATTACAGCGCGCTGTCCCCAGTGAGTCGATATTACAGCACGCTGTCCCCAGTGAGTCGATATTACAGCGCGCTGTCCCCAGTGAGTCGATATTACAGCGCGCTGTCCCCAGTGAGTCGATATTACAGCACGCTGTCCCCAGTGAGTCGATATTACTACGCGCTGTCCCCAGTGAGTCGATATTACAGCGCACTGTCCCCAGTGAGTCGATATTACAGCGCGCTGTCCCCAGTGAGTTGATATTACAGCACGCTGTCCCCAGTGAGTCGATATTACAGCGCGCTGTCCCCAGTGAGTCGATATTACAGCACGCTGTCCCCAGTGAGTCGATATTACAGCACGCTGTCCCCAGTGAGTCGATATTACAGCACGCTGTCCCCAGTGAGTCGATATTACTACGCGCTGTCCCCAGTGAGTCGATATTACGACGCGCTGTCCCCAGTGAGTCGATATTACAGCGCACTGTCCCCAGTGAGTCGATATTACAGCGCACTGCCCCCAGTGAGTCGATATTACAGCGCACTGTCCCCAGTGAGTCGATATTACAGCGCGCTGTCCCCATTGAGTCGATATTACAGCACGCTGTCCCCAGTGAGTCGATATTACAGCGCGCTGTCCCCAGTGAGTCGATATTACAGCGCGCTGTCCCCAGTGAGTCGATATTACAGCACGCTGTCCCCAGTGAGTCGATATTACAGCACGCTGTCCACAGTGAGTCGATATTACAGCACGCTGTCCCCAGTGAGTCGATATGACAGTGCGCTGTCCCCGGTGAGTCGACATTACTACGAGCTGTCCCCAGTGAGTCGATATTACTACGCGCTGTCTCCAGTGAGTCGATATTACAGCGTGCTGTCCCCAGTGAGTCAATATTACTACGTGCTGTCCCTAGTGAGTCGATATTACAGTGCGCTGTCCCCAGTGAGTCGATATTGCAGTGCACTGTCCCCAGTGAGTCGACATTACAACGCGCTGTCCCCAGTGAGTCGATATTGCAGTGCACTGTCCCCAGTGAGTCGATATTACAGTGCGCTGTCCCCAGTGAGTCGATATTGCAGTGTACTGTCCTCAGTGAGTCGATATTACAGTGCGCTGTCCCCAGTGAGTCGATATTACAGCGCACTGTCCCCAGTGAGTCGATATTACTACGCGCTGTCCCCAGTGAGTCAATATTACAGCGCGCTGTCCCCAGTGAGTCGATATTACAGTGCGCTGTCCCCAGTGAGTCGATATTACAGCACGCTGTCCCCAGTGAGTCGATATTACAGCACGCTGTCCACAGTGAGTCGATATTACAGCACGCTGTCCCCAGTGAGTCGATATGACAGTGCGCTGTCCCCGGTGAGTCGACATTACTACGAGCTGTCCCCAGTGAGTCGATATTACTACGCGCTGTCTCCAGTGAGTCGATATTACAGCGTGTTGTCCCCAGTGAGTCAATATTACTACGTGCTGTCCCTAGTGAGTCGATATTGCAGTGCACTGTCCCCAGTGAGTCGACATTACAACGCGCTGTCCCCAGTGAGTCGATATTGCAGTGCACTGTCCCCAGTGAGTCGATATTACAGTGCGCTGTCCCCAGTGAGTCGATATTGCAGTGTACTGTCCTCAGTGAGTCGATATTACAGTGCGCTGTCCCCAGTGAGTCGATATTACAGCGCACTGTCCCCAGTGAGACGATATTACTACGCGCTGTCCCCAGTGAGTCAATATTACAGCGCGCTGTCCCCAGTGAGTCGATATTACAGTGCGCTGTCCCCAGTGAGTCGATATTACAGCGCGCTGTCCCCAGTGAGTTGTGACAATATGTGTAGCAGCAGCTGGAACTGGAGGATACCTCCAGAGACATTGTGACCATAAACACCCACAAAGGGTTCTGTCAATACACGTGTCTGCCCTTCGATTTCTCTTCGGCCTGTGTGATTTTCCAGAGGGTGATGGAGAGTTTGCTACAAGGACTACCTGAAGTTGTTGTTGACCCGGACGCTTCCTAATAACGGGGCTTGTGGAAGCTGAACACTTGGCTAACTTGGGGGGAGTCTTGAAATGATTTTTGGAAGCACAGGTGCGCTTAAAAAAAAAAGTGTATCTTTCAGGCAAGTGAAGTCATCTATCTGGGTCACCGGGTGGATGTCCAAAGGTTACACCCGGTAGAAGCAAAAGTTAAAACTATTAAGGAGGCACCTTCATCTAAAAATGTCTCAGAACTCAAGACTTTCTTATGTATGGATAATTATTATGGTGAATTCCTACCCAACTTACCAACAGCCCTAGCCCCTCTACATTCATTATTAAAGCAAAACCAGCGGTGGGTTTGGAAGTCACTCCAAGAAGAAGTCTTCACAAAAGTTAAACAATTTTTTCACTCTTCAAACTTGTTAGTACATTATGACCCGACAAAGGAACTGATACTAACCTGTGACGTATCCCCCTATGGTGTGGGGACAGCACTATCGCACAAGATGGTTCAGAAAGGCCAATAGGCAATGTGTCCAGGAACCTTTCCAGGGCCAAAAAAGGGGATTCACAAATCGAGAAAGAAGGATTATCAATTATTTTTGGAGTTAAAAAATTCCATCAATACATATATGGCTGACACTTTATAATAGTGTCTGACAACAAACCACTCTTGGGACTGTTCCGTAAAGAAATAGCTCTCCTTCCCATAGCTTCTGCACAAACTCAAAGACAGGCTCCAATTTTATCCACATATGAATACACTTTTCTGCACAGACCAGGGATGCATATGGTCAATGCTGATGTCCTAAGTCACCTCCCTTTGTAGGAGAGCAATGCACATGCCCCCAATTCCCCAGAGATCATATTAGCAATGAATTTCCCGGGTTCCTTGCCAGTCTGCGAAAGACAAGTAAGAAACTGGATGAATCTTAATCCAGTCCGGTCTAGAGCGAGAGACCAAGTGTTGAAAGGATGGACCCAGAAACCAGTCCCTGATGAATTGAAGCCATTCTTCATTCAAAGGAATGAATTGAGCAGTCAGGATTGGATCCTTTTATGGGGTGCAGGAACAGTTGTTCCTTCACCAGGAAAGGAACCACTCTTGGCAGAGTTGCAAGATGTACACCCGGGAATCTCAGGAATGAAGATGATTGCGAAAAGTTACATTTGGTGGCTGGGCATGGACAGTGATATCAAGAAGGTGGTTAGACACTGTATACGATGCCAACAACTACAGATGTTACCTGTTGTGGCCTCATACACTCATGGGAATGGCCATGAATCTAGAACTAGGGGTCACTGTTTAAAAACAAAGGGTTACCCATTTAAGACAGAGATGAGGCTAAATGTTTTCTCTCAAGGGTTGTCAGTCTTTGGAACTCTCTTCCTGAAAAGGTGGTGGAAACAGAGTCTTTGAATATTTTTAAGGCAGAGGTGGATAGATTCTTGGTAAGCAAGGGGGGTGAGAGGTTATCGGGGGTGGGTGGGATGCAGATTTCAGGTCACTATCAGATCAGCCATGATCTTATTAAATGGAGGACAGGCTTGAGGGACTGAATGTTCATATGTGCTGCTTTTAAACTTAGTGCCTAGCTCCTCATACTCTCTATGCAGAACCTCTTTCTTAGTTCTACCTATCTCGTTGGTATCTACATGGACCACATCAACCAGATCCTCCCCCTCCCACTGTAAGGTCATCTCCAGCCTGCAGATATCCTGAACCCTGGTACCGGGCAGGCAACGCAGCCTTCTGGATTCTCACTCTCGGCTGCAGAGATCAGTATCTATCCCCCTGACTATACTGTCCCCCACCACCACTATGTTCCTTTTTAACTGCCCCCAGTTGAATGGCTTCCTATACCATACTGCAGCCCTCGCTCTTGTTCATACAAGCTGCAAGAAGGTTTACCAGGCTAATATTTGCAATGGGTGCACTGTCTTATGAGGAAAGATTGGGCAGACTAGGCTTGTATCTGCTGGAGTTGAGGAGTGTAAGAGGTGGCTTGATTGAAACATATAAGAGCCTGAGGGCTCTTGACAGGCTGGATATGGAGAGAATTAGTTAGTCAGTTGCAAGGACTGAGGCCCCTCCGCTCCTACCTTCTCGATCCCCTTACCTGCCTGTCTCACAGTCATAAGCTCCTGTCCCTGACCACTGACCAAGTCAGATGACATTAACCTAAGGAGTGTGACTGCTTTCTGGAGCAAAGTTTCCAGGTAACTTTCCCTCTCCTTGATGAGTCACAATGTCTGCAGCTCAGCCTCCAACTCATTAACTCTTGAGCTGAAGCTCCTTGAGCTGCAGACACTTACTGCAGCTGTGGTTGCCATGGATTGCAGTGGCATCCAGGAGCTCCCACATGCTGCAGCCCTGACACATCACCCTGTCCTGCTGTAATTATTGTGTTAATTAATTACATTTATTTTTCTTAATTAATTTATAGTTCCCCACTTCACCGAACTCCCAGCTTGACACTCTGTGCAGACGAAGCAGCATGAAGGAGCCCCTGTTTTATACTTCCAGAAAAACAAATAAGTCAAGTTTGAAAACCAGTTTAAGTTAGTGACCTAATTAACTAGCTGCAGCTGCTCTCAGAGAGCTGGATATTCCTGTTTAAGGTTTGAACAAACTTAACCTCTCTTAACTTAAAGAGTAATTTTTAGTTGATTGCTAAATTGAAGGAAAAAAAATTGACATTAGAGAGAAATTAACAATTAAAACTCCCTCACTCACCAGACTCAGCAGCATTTAATACAGACCAGCAGAAAAATCTATGTTTTGTGTCCCCAGAGTACAGGAGACTGCATTGTGAGTGGTGAATACAGTAACTAAATTGAAAGAATCACAAGTAAATCGCTGCTTCACCTGGTAGGGGTGTTTGGGGCCTTGGATGGTGAGGAGGCATGAGGTAAAAGGACAGACGTTACACCACCTGTGATTGCATGGGAAGGTGCCATGGGAAGGGGGTGGGGAGGTGGGAGTAATGGAGGAGGACACCAGCGTGTTGCAGAGGGAACAGCACCTTTGGAATGTGGACAGGGGGCCCAGAGGAATTGGTGGTGGCCCCATCTTGGAGGTGGTAGGGAGGGGGGAAATGGCAGAGAATGATCTGTTGAACGAGGAAGCTGGTGGGATAGAAGGTAAGGACAAGGAGAAGCCAATCGTGGTTCTCAGACGGAGGGAGAAGAGGTGAGGGCAGAACTGTGGGATGTAAAAAGATTTCAAGCATGTTTTGCTTTTATTGCTGATTTCCAGCAACAGCAGCATTTTGCTTGTGTTGTTGCCTACCCGGGGTATGAGCAGTGCTTCAGTAGCAATCACACTTACCTCTGAGGCGGAAGGTCCCGGGCTACAATCGCACACCAGGGACTTGACGACAGAAATCTGGGCTGGCATTCCAGTAGAACTCAGGGGAAGTGCTGCACTGTCAAACGGTCAGTACTGAGGGAGTGCTGCACTGTTGGAGGGTCAATACTGAGGGAATGCTGCACTGTCAGAGGGTCAGTACTGAGGGAGTGCTGCACTGTTGGAGGGTCAATACTGAGGGAATGCTGCACTGTCAGCGGGTCAGTACTGAGGGAGTGCTGCACTGTTGGAGGGTCAATACTGAGGGAATGCTGCACTGTCAGAGGGTCAGTACTGAGGGAGTGCTGCACTGTTGGAGGGTCAATACTGAGGGAATGCTGCACTGTCAAACGGTCAGTACTGAGGGAGTGCTACACTGTCAGAGGGTCAGTACTGAGGGAGGGCTGCACTGTCAGGGGGTCAGTACTGAGGGAGTGCTGCACTGTCAGAGGGTCAGTAATGAGGGAGTGCTGCACTGTCAAACGGTCAGTACTGAGGGAGTGCTGCACTGTCAGAGGGTCAGTACTGAGGGAGTGCTGCACTGTCAAACGGTCAGTACTGAGGGAGTGCTGCACTGTCAGAGGGTCAGTACTGAGGGAGTGCTGCACTGTCAAACGGTCAGTACTGAGGGAGTGCTGCACTGTCAGAGGGTCAGTACTGAAGGAGTGCTGCACTGTCAGAGGGTCAGTACTGAGGGAGTGCTTCACTGTCAGAGGGTCAGTACTGAGGGAGTGCAGCACTGTCAGAGGGTCAGTACTGAGGGAGTGCTGCACTGTCAAACGGTCAGTACTGAGGGAGTGCTGCACTGTCAGAGGGTCAGTACTGAGGGAGTGCAGCACTGTCAAATGGTCAGTACTGAGGGAATGCTGCACTGTCAGAGGATCAGTACAGAGGGAGCGCTGCACTGTCAGAGGGTCAGTACTGAGGGAGTGCTGCACTGTCAGAGGGTCAGTACTGAGGGAGCGCTGCACTGTCAGAGGGTCAGTGCTGAGGGAGTCATGTACTGTTTGAGGGTCAGTACTGAGGGAGTGCTGCACAGTCGGAAGGTCAGAACTGAGGGAATGCTGCACTGTCAGAGGGTCAGTATTGAGGGAATGCAGCACTGTCAAATGGTCAGTACTGAGGGAATGCTGCACTGTCAGAGGATCAGTACTGAGGGAGTGCTGCACTGTCAGAGGGTCAGTACTGAGGGAGTGCTGCACTGTCAGAGGGTCAGTACTAAGGGAGTGCTGCACTGTCAGAGGGTCAGTACTGAGGGAGTGCTGCACTGTCAAACGGTCAGTACTGAGGGAGTGCTGCACTGTCAGAGGGTCAGTACTGAGGGAGTGCTGCACTGTCAGAGGGTCAGTACTGAGGGAATGCTGCACTGTCAGAGGGTCAGTACTGAGGGAGTGCTGCACTGTCAGAGGGTCAGTACTGAGGGAGTGCTGCACTGTCAGAGGGTCAGTACTGAGGGAGTGCTTCACTGTCAGAGGGTCAGTACTGAGGGAGTGCAGCACTGTCAGAGGGTCAGTACTGAGGGAGTGCTGCACTGTCAAATGGTCAGTACTGAGGGAGTGCTGCACTGTCAGAGGGTCAGTACTGAGGGAGTGCAGCACTGTCAAATGGTCAGTACTGAGGGAATGCTGCACTGTCAGAGGATCAGTATTCAGGGAGTGCTGCACTTTCAGAGGGTCAGTACTGAGGGAGTGCTGCACTGTCAGAGGGTCAGTACTGAGGGAGTGCTACACTGTCAGAGGGTCAGTACTGAAGGAGTGCTGCACTGTCAGAGAGTCAGTACTGAGGGAGTGCTGCACTGTCAGAGGGTCAGTACTGAGGGAGTGCAGCACTGTCAGAGGGTCAGTACTGAGGGAGTGCTGCACTGTCAGAGGGTCAGTGCTGAGGGAATGCTGCACTGTCAGAGGGTCAGTACTGAGGGAGTGCTGCACTGTCAGAGGGTCAGTACTGAGGTAGTGCTGCACTGTCAGAGGGTGAGTACTGAGGGAGTGCTGCACTGTCAGAGGGTCAGTATTCAGGGAGTGCTGCACTTTCAGAGGGTCAGTACTGAGGGAGTGCTGCACTGTCAGAGGGTCAGTACTGAGGGAGTGCTGCACTGTCAGAGGGTCAGTACTGAGGGAGTGCTACACTGTCAGAGGGTCAGTACTGAGGGAGTGCTGCACTGTCAGAGGGTCAGTACTGAGGGAGTGCTGCACTGTCAGAGGGTCAGTACTGAGGGAATGCTGCACTGTCAGAGGGTCAGTACTGAGGGAGTGCTGCACTGTCAGAGGGTCAGTACTGAGGGAGTGCTGCACTGTCAGAGGGTCAGTACTGAGGGAGTGCTTCACTGTCAGAGGGTCAGTACTGAGGGAGTGCAGCACTGTCAGAGGGTCAGTACTGAGGGAGTGCTGCACTGTCAAACGGTCAGTACTGAGGGAGTGCTGCACTGTCAGAGGGTCAGTACTGAGGGAGTGCAGCACTGTCAAATGGTCAGTACTGAGGGAATGCTGCACTGTCAGAGGATCAGTATTCAGGGAGTGCTGCACTTTCAGAGGGTCAGTACTGAGGGAGTGCTGCACTGTCAGAGGGTCAGTACTGAGGGAGTGCTACACTGTCAGAGGGTCAGTACTGAAGGAGTGCTGCACTGTCAGAGAGTCAGTACTGAGGGAGTGCTGCACTGTCAGAGGGTCAGTACTGAGGGAGTGCAGCACTGTCAGAGGGTCAGTACTGAGGGAGTGCTGCACTGTCAGAGGGTCAGTGCTGAGGGAATGCTGCACTGTCAGAGGGTCAGTACTGAGGGAGTGCTGCACTGTCAGAGGGTCAGTACTGAGGTAGTGCTGCACTGTCAGAGGGTGAGTACTGAGGGAGTGCTGCACTGTCAGAGGGTCAGTATTCAGGGAGTGCTGCACTTTCAGAGGGTCAGTACTGAGGGAGTGCTGCACTGTCAGAGGGTCAGTACTGAGGGAGTGCTACACTGTCAGAGGGTCAGTACTGAGGGAGTGCTGCACTGTCAGAGGGTCAGTACTGAGGGAGTGCTGCACTGTCAGAGGGTCAGTATTCAGGGAGTGCTGCACTTTCAGTGGGTCAGTACTGAGGGAGTGCTGCACTGTCAGAGGGTCAGTACTGAGGGAGTGCTGCACTGTCAGAGGGTCAGTACTGAGGGAGTGCTACACTGTCAGAGGGTCAGTACTGAAGGAGTGCTGCACTGTCAGAGAGTCAGTACTGAGGGAGTGCTGCACTGTCAGAGGGTCAGTACTGAGGGAGTGCAGCACTGTCAGGGGGTCAGTACTGAGGGAGTGCTGCACTGTCAGAGGGTCAGTGCTGAGGGAATGCTGCACTGTCAGAGGGTCAGTACTGAGGGAGTGCTGCACTGTCAGAGGGTTAGTACTGAGGTAGTGCTGCACTGTCAGAGGGTGAGTACTGAGGGAGTGCTGCACTGTCAGAGGGTCAGTACTAAGGGAGTGCTGCACTTTCAGAGGGTCAGTACTGAGGGAGTGCTGCACTGTCAGAGGGTCAGTACTGAGGGAGTGCTGCACTGTCAGAGGGTCAGTACTGAGGGAGTGCTGCACTGTCAGAGGGTCAGTACTGAGGGAATGCTGCACTGTCAGAGGGTCAGTACTGAGGGAGTGCTGCACTGTCAGAGGGTCAGTACTGAGGGAGTGCTGCACTGTCAGAGGGTCAGTACTGAGGGAGTGCTTCACTGTCAGAGGGTCAGTACTGAGGGAGTGCAGCACTGTCAGAGGGTCAGTACTGAGGGAGTGCTGCACTGTCAAACGGTCAGTACTGAGGGAGTGCTGCACTGTCAGAGGGTCAGTACTGAGGGAGTGCAGCACTGTCAAATGGTCAGTACGGAGGGAATGCTGCACTGTCAGAGGATCAGTACTGAGGGAGTGCTGCACTGTCAGAGGGTCAGTACTGAGGGAGTGCTGCACTGTCAGAGGGTCAGTACTGAGGGAGTGCTGCACTGTCAGAGGGTCAGTACTGAGGGAGCGCTGCACTGTCAGAGGGTCAGTGCTGAGGGAGTCATGTACTGTTTGAGGGTCAGTACCGAGGGAGTGCTGCACAGTCGGAGGGTCAGAACTGAGGGAATGCTGCACTGTCAGAGGGTCAGTATTGAGGGAATGCTGCACTGTCAGAGAGAAAGTCAGTACAGAGAGAGTGCTGCACTGTTGCAGGATCAGTACTGAGGGAGTGAACAAAGAGCAAGGAAAAGTACAGCACAGGAACAGGCCCTTCAGCCCTCCAAGCCTGCGCCAATCATATTGCCCGTCAACTAAAACATTTTGCACTTCTGGGATCCGTATCCCTCTATTCCCATCCTATTCATGTATTTGTCGAGCTACCTCTTAAAAACCACTATCGTACCTGCTTCCACCACCTCCTCTGGCAGCGAATTCCAGACACTCACTACCCTCTGCGTAAAAAACTTACCCTGCACATCTCCTCTAGAGTTTTCTCCTCTCAAATTAAATCTATGTCCCCTAGTAATTGACTCTTCCACCCTGGGAAAAAGCTTCTGACTGTCTACTCTGTCCATGCCACTCATCATTTTGTAAACTTCTATCAAGTCGCCCCTCAATCTCCGTCGCTCTAGTGAGAACAATCCGAGTTTCTCCAACCTCTCCTCATAGCTAATAACCTCCTCTGCACCCTCTCCAATGCCTCCATATCCTTCTGGTGATGTGGCGACCAGAATTGCACGCAATATTCCAGGTGTGGCCTAACCAAAGTTCTATACAGCTGCAGCATGACTTCCCAGCTTTTATATTCAATACCCCTGCCGATGAAGGCAAGCATGCCACATGCCTTCCTGACTACCTTATCCACCTGTGTTGCCACTTTCAGTGACCTGTGGACCTGTACACCCAGATCCCTCTGCCCATCGATGCACTTAAGGGTTCTGTCATTTATTGTGTAATTGCTGCCTGTACTGTGGTGCACTGTGAGAGGGCCAGTACTGAGGGAGTGCTGCACTGTCAGTGGGTCAGTACTGAGGGAGTGCTGCACTGTCATAGGGTCAGTACTGAGGGAGTGCTGCACTGTGAGAGGGCCAGTACTGAGGGAGTGCTGCACTGTCAGAGGGTCAGTACTGAGGGAGTGCTGCACTGTCAGAGGGTCAGTATTCAGGGAGTGCTGCACTTTCAGAGGGTCAGTACAGAGGGAGTGCTGCACTGTCAGAGGGTCAGTACTGAGGGAGTGCTACACTGTCAGAGGGTCAGTACTGAGGGAGTGCTGCACTGTCAGAGGGTCAGTACTGAGGGAGTGCAACACTGTCAGAGGGTCAGTACTGAGGGAGTGCTGCACTGTCAGAGGGTCAGTGCTGAGGGAGTCATGTACTGTTTGAGGGTCAGTACTGAGGGAGTGCTTCACAGTCGGAGGGTCAGAACTGAGGGAATGCTGCACTGTCAGAGGGTCAGTATTGAGGGAGTGCTGCACTGTCAGAGAGAAAGTCAGTACAGAGAGAGTGCTGCACTGTTGCAGGATCAGTACTGAGGGAGTGAACAAAGAACAAGGAAAAGTACAGCACAGGAACAGGCCCTTCAGCCCTCCAAGCCTGCGCTGATCATATTGCCCGTCAACTAAAACATTTTGCACTTCCGGGATCCATATCCCTCTATTCCCATCCTATTCGTGTATTTGTCGAGCTGCCTCTTAAAAACCACTATCGTACCTGCTTCCACCACCTCCTCTGGCAGCGAATTCCAGACACTCACTACCCTCTGCGTAAAAAACTTGCCCTGCACATCTCCTCTAGAGTTTTCTCCTCTCAACTTAAATCTATGTCCCCTAGTAATTGACTCTTCCACCCTGGGAAAAAGCTTCTGACTGTCTACTCTGTCCATGCCACTCATCATTTTGTAAACTTCTATCAAGTCGCCCCTCAATCTCCGTCGCTCTAGTGAGAACAATCCGAGTTTCTCCAACCTCTCCTCATAGTTAATAACCTCCTCTGCACCCTCTCCAATGCCTCCATATCCTTCTGGTAATGTGGCGACCAGAATTGCACGCAATATTCCAGGTGTGGCCTAACCAAAGTTCTATACAGCTGCAGCATGACTTCCCAGCTTTTATATTCAATACCCCTGCCGATGAAGGCAAGCATGCCACATGCCTTCCTGACTATCTTATCCACATGCATTGCCACTTTCAGTGACCTGTGGACCTGTACACCCAGATCCCTCTGCCCACCGATGCACTTAAGGGTTCTGTCATTTATTGTGTAATTGCTGCCTGTACTGTGGTGCACTGTGAGAGGGCCAGTACTGAGGGAGTGCTGCACTGTCAGAGGGTCAGTACTGAGGGAGTGCTGCACTGTCAGAGGGTCAGTACTGAGGGAGTGCTGCACTGTCAGAGGGTCAGTATTCAGGGAGTGCTGCACTTTCAGTGGGTCAGTACTGAGGGAGTGCTGCACTGTCAGAGGGTCAGTACTGAGGGAGTGCTGCACTGTCAGAGGGTCAGTACTGAGGGAGTGCTACACTGTCAGAGGGTCAGTACTGAAGGAGTGCTGCACTGTCAGAGAGTCAGTACTGAGGGAGTGCTGCACTGTCAGAGGGTCAGTACTGAGGGAGTGCAGCACTGTCAGAGGGTCAGTACTGAGGGAGTGCTGCACTGTCAGAGGGTCAGTGCTGAGGGAATGCTGCACTGTCAGAGGGTCAGTACTGAGGGAGTGCTGCACTGTCAGAGGGTCAGTACTGAGGTAGTGCTGCACTGTCAGAGGGTGAGTACTGAGGGAGTGCTGCACTGTCAGAGGGTCAGTATTCAGGGAGTGCTGCACTTTCAGAGGGTCAGTACTGAGGGAGTGCTGCACTGTCAGAGGGTCAGTACTGAGGGAGTGCTACACTGTCAGAGGGTCAGTACTGAAGGAGTGCTGCACTGTCAGAGAGTCAGTACTGAGGGAGTGCTGCACTGTCAGAGGGTCAGTACTGAGGGAGTGCAGCACTGTCAGAGGGTCAGTACTGAGGGAGTGCTGCACTGTCAGAGGGTCAGTGCTGAGGGAATGCTGCACTGTCAGAGGGTCAGTACTGAGGGAGTGCTGCACTGTCAGAGGGTCAGTACTGAGGTAGTGCTGCACTGTCAGAGGGTGAGTACTGAGGGAGTGCTGCACTGTCAGAGGGTCAGTATGCAGGGAGTGCTGCACTTTCAGAGGGTCAGTACTGAGGGAGTGCTGCACTGTCAGAGGGTCAGTACTGAGGGAGTGCTGCACTGTCAGAGGGTCAGTACTGAGGGAGTGCTACACTGTCAGAGGGTCAGTACTGAGGGAGTGCTGCACTGTCAGAGGGTCAGTACTGAGGGAGCGCTGCACTGTCAGAGGGTCAGTGCTGAGGGAGTCATGTACTGTTTGAGGGTCAGTACTGAGGGAGTGCTTCACAGTCGGAGGGTCAGTACTGAGGGAATGCTGCACTGTCAGAGGGTCAGTATTGAGGGAATGCTGCACTGTCAGAGAGAAAGTCAGTACAGAGAGAGTGCTGCACTGTTGCAGGATCAGTACTGAGGGAGTGAACAAAGAACAAGGAAAAGTACAGCACAGGAACAGGCCCTTCAGCCCTCCAAGCCTGCGCTGATCATATTGCCCGTCAACTAAAACATTTTGCACTTCCGGGGTCCGTATCCCTCTATTCCCATCCTATTCATGTATTTGTCGAGCTGCCTCTTAAAAACCACTATCGTACCTGCTTCCACCACCTCCTCTGGCAGCGAATTCCAGACACTCACTACCCTCTGCGTAAAAAACTTACCCTGCACATCTCCTCTAGAGTTTTCTCCTCTCAACTTAAATCTATGTCCCCTAGTAATTGACTCTTCCACCCTGGGAAAAAGCTTCTGACTATCTACTCTGTCCATGCCACTCATCATTTTGTAAACTTCTATCGAGTCGCTCCTCAATCTCCGTCGCTCTAGTGAGAACGATCCGAGTTTCTCCAACCTCTCCTCATAGCTAATAACCTCCTCTGCACCCTCTCCAATGCCTCCATATCCTTCTGGTAATGTGGCGACCAGAATTGCACGCAATATTCCAGGTGTGGCCTAACCAAAGTTCTATACAGCTGCAGCATGACTTCCCAGCTTTTATACTCAATACCCCTGCCAATGAAGGCAAGCATGCCATATACCTTCCTGACTACCTTATCCACCTGCGTTGACACTTTCAGTGACCTGTGGACCTGTACACCCAGATCCCTCTGCCCACCGATGCACTTAAGGGTTCTGTCATTTATTGTGTAATTGCTGCCTGTACTGTGGTGCACTGTGAGAGGGCCAGTACTGAGGGAGTGCTGCACTGTCAGTGGGTCAGTACTGAGGGAGTGCTGCACTGTCAGAGAGTCAGTACTGAGGGAGTGCTGCACTGTCACAGGATCTGTATTGAGGGAGTCCTGCACTGTCAGAGGGTCAGTACCGAGGGAGTGCTGCACTGTCAGAGGGTCAGTACTGAGGGAGTGCTGCACTGTCAGAGGGTCAGTATTCAGGGAGTGCTCCACTGTCAGAGGGTCAGTACTGAGGGAGTGCTGCACTGTCAGAGGGTCAGTACTGAGGGAGTGCTGCACTGTGAGAGGGCCAGTACTGAGGGAGTGCTGCACTGTCAGAGGGTCAGTACTGAGGGAGTGCTGCACTGTCAGAGGGTCAGTACTGAGGGAGTGCTGCACTGTCAGAGGGTCAGTACTGAGGGAATGCTGCACTGTCAGAGGGTCAGTACTGAGGGAGTGCTGCACTGTCAGAGGGTCAGTACTGAGGTAGTGCTGCACTGTCAGAGGGTGAGTACTGAGGGAGTGTTGCGCTGCCAGAGGGTCAGCGCTGAGGGAGTGCTGCACTGTCAGAGGGTCAGTACTGAGGGAGTGCTGCACTGTCGGAGGGTCAGTACTGAGGGAGTGCTGCACTGTCGGAGGGTCAGTACTGAGGGAGTGCTGCACTGTCGAAGACGCCATTTCATGCATGAGACGTTTAACTGATGCCCCATCTTCCTCTCAGGTGGATGTGAAAGGTCCTGTGTGTTATTGAAAGAGGAGCAGGTGAATTTTCCCTAGTTTTCTGTCATCAATATCTACCCTTCAACCGACAACTGAACAGATTATCTGGTCAAATTTCTGTTGCTGCTTTGAGATCTTCTTGTGCGCAAATTGACTGCTGTTTTACTAGATTTCGAACAGTGAGTACAGTTGGCTGTATTAATGAAAGGCTTCATCTGGATGTAAGATCTGCATGTATGCTGACTCACTTCCCAGAAGGAGAATTCAGCCAATTACCTCATTTTGTGTTCAGGGCTTAGGCAGGAAGTGACCGGTCGCATTAACCAGGAAGGGCATGACCTCGAATCCCGTACATTCCCATTTCCTGTTGGGTTAATAGCCGGATGTCTTACTTCCTGCATTTCAAAGCTAATGACCCACATCTTGCTGACGGCTTAACTTTGACACCCCCTTCAGCCTCTGATAATTAGTTAGAAATAGCTGACAAATGTCAGGGAACAAATGACACAATCGAATGAAGTAATTGTTCCAGAGCCTGGGCAGGATTGACTTCCAAGCTGGGTCATATTCATAGGGAATGGACTCCAACACGTCAAATCTGCAGCAATGTTTATCTTTGACTGTATTCTGAGCTTGCTTCAGTATCTCAGCCATTTCCATCTCTTTTCTTCACACTAGCCTCATCTTTCAAAATACAAATTAGGAGCATGAGTAGGCCATTCGGCCCCTCGAGCCTGCTCTGTCATTCGATAGTATCACAGCTGATCTGATTGTAGCCTCAACTCTACTTTCCTCCCTACCCCCAATAACCTTTGAATCCCTTGTTAGTCAGGAATCCATTTCGCTCTGCTTTAAAAATATTCAGTGACGCAGCCTCCCACACTCTCTGGGGAAGAACATTCCAGACTCACAGCCCTGAGAGAGAAAAAAATTCCCCTCATCTCCATCTTAAATGGACAACCCCTTATTTTTAAACTGTGTCCCCTAGCTCTAGCCTCTCCCATATGAGGGGAAACATCCCCTCAGCAGCCAGCTTGTCAAGTCTCTCAGGATCTTCTATGTTTCAATAAGATCACCTCTCATTCTTCTAAACTCCAATGGATACAGGACCAGCCTGTCCATAACCCCACCCCTATCCCAGGTATCAGTTGAATGAACCTTCTCTGAACTGCTTCTAATGAAATTGTGTCCTTTCTTGAGTAAGGAGACCAAATCTGTACACAGTGCTCCAGATGTGGTCTCACCAAGCACCTGTACTGCTGTAGCAAAACATTCCTATATTTATATTTCATTCCCCTTGCAGGAAGCAACAACATTCCATTTACCTTCCTAATCACTTGTATCTGCAAACTAACTATATATGACTATGTACCAGGGGGGACACCCAGGTCCCTCTCTACCAGAGAGTTCTGCAATGTCTCTCTTCATTTAACTAATATCACAAAACCATGGTGACTCTGCCTGATTGCATGATGGTTTTCTTAAGTGCCTCACCTTAATAATAGATTTGAGCATTTTCCCTATGACAGATGTTGCTCTGTAGTTTCCTGTTTTCTGTCTCCCTCCTATCTTGAATATTATTTTTCTATTCTTCCTGCCAAAGTGGGCAAGTTCACATTTTCCACATTATAATCCATCTGTCAAATTTTTGCCCATTCACTTAATCTATCTATGTCCCTTTACAAGCTCCTTATGTCCACTTCACAACTTACTTTCCTACCTATCTTTGTGTCATCAGCAAATTTAGCCAGCGTACATTCAGTCCCTTCATCAAAGTCTTTGATGTAGATTGTAAATAGCTGAGGCCTCAGCACTGATTCCTGTGACACTCCAACCGTCACATCTTGCCAACCCAAAAAAGACCCATTTATCCCTACTCTCTGCTTCCTGTTAGCTAACCAATCCCCTATGCATGATAGTACGTTACCCCCCACCGACCCCCACACCATGAGCTCTTATTTTGTGTAGTGATCTTTGAAGTGGCACCTTATCAAATGTCTTCTGGAAATCTAAGTACAGCACATCCCCTTTATCCATGTAACATGTTACTTCCTTAAAGAACTCTAAAAACTTAGTCAAACATGATTTCCCTTTCACAAAACCATGGTGACTCTGCCTGATTACATGAAGGTTTTCTTAAGTGCCCCACTATAACCTCCTTAATAATAGTTTTGAGCATTTTCCCTATGACAGATGTTGAACTAACTGATGTGTAGTTTCCTGCTTTCTGTCTCTCTCCTTTCTTGAATAGAGGAGTTACATTTGATATTTTCCAATTTGATGGGACCTTTCCAGAATCTAGGGAATTGTGGAAAATTAAAACCAATGCATCTACTATCTCAGCAGCCACTTTTTTTAAGACCCTAGGATGAAGTCCATCAGGACCTGGGGACTTGTCAGCTTTTAGTTCTATTAATTTTCTCAGTCCCTTTTCCCTGGTGATTGTTCCTCCCTCCCTTTCACCTCTTGATTCACTATTATTTCTGAGATTTTACTTGTATTCTCTGCAGTGAAGACAAGTGCAAAATATCTGTTCAATTCATCTGCCGCTTCTTTATTTTCTGTTATTAATTCCCCAGACCCACTCTCTAGAGGACCAACACTCACTTTACTTACTCTTTTCCTTTTAAAATACCAGTAGAAACTCTTGTTATCTGTTTTCATATTGCTAGCTAGCTTTCTCTCGAACTCTAATTTCTCCCTCCTTATTAATCTTTTAGTCAGTCTTTGCTGTTTTTTATATTCTGTCCACTCTTCTGACCTGCCACTCATCTTTGTGGAATTATATGCCTTTTGTTTTAATTTATACTATCTTTAACTTCCTCAGTTAGCCACAGATGGTGCACCTTCCCTTAGAGTCTTTCTTTCTCACCGGAATGTATCTTTCCTGAGTATTCTGAAATATCTCCTTAAATTTCTGCCAATGCATCTCTTCTGACCGATCCCTTAACCTAATTTCTACTATAGCCTGCTCTCAGAAACTGTCCCAAAAACACTCTATGAACTCATCATCCAGACTACCTTTGCCAATCTGATTTGTCTACGTTCTACAGTGTAGTTACTGTTAGTGGGCCTATAAACTACTTCTACAAGTGACTTCCTCCCTTTGCTATTTCTTATCTCTACTCAAACTGAATCTACATCTTGATCTTTAGAATGAGGTCATCTCTCTTCTAGTTGTTTACAGCACAGAAGGAGGCCATTTGGCCCATTGTGTCCGTGCCGGTCAACAAAAGCCTGACTACACTAATGTACTCTCTATTCTACTATTTCATTCTTAACTAACAGAACTACACCTCCACCTTTTTCTAGCTTCCTGTCCTTCCAAAATGCGAAGTACCCATGACTATTCAGGTACCAGCCTCTTCCCCTCATGGACTTCCATGTCATGGGTTACCTAGGAACTGGCTGTCTGTAGGGTGTGAGTTCCCATGGGCAGTGCAGTACAGGTTCCCCCAGGCATCTGGTTCTCTGTTGCGTATCAGTTCCCTGGGCACTGGTTATTTCTGTGAGGCAGGTTCCCCAGGTGGTAGGGTTCCTGCTGGGGAGAGTGGGGTGAGGCAGCAATCCCTCCAGAATGGCACTGTTCTCAAGGCTCTGGAGCAGGCTTGACCCCATGACCTCCTGACTCCGACCTGAGAATGCTGCCACTGTGCCACATTTCGCTCATTCCCTGACCTGTGCTCCCCATGACAATCTGTGTCTGAGGGCCAGTGTCTGAGGGCCAGTGTCTGAGGGCCAGTGTCTGAGAGTACAATGTCTGAGGGCCAGTGTCTGAGAGTACAGTGACTGAGAGTACAGTGACTGAGAGCACAGTGTCTGAGGGCCAGTGTCTGAGAGTACAGTGACTGAGAGTACAATGTCTGAGAGCACAGTGTCTGAGGGCCAGTGTCTGAGAGTACAGTGACTGAGAGTACAGTGACTGAGAGCACAGTGTCTGAAAGTACAGTGTCTGAGAGCACAGTGTCTGAGGGCCAGTGCCTGAAAGCACAGTATCTGAGAGCAGAGTCCTTATAGCCAGTGCCTGAGAGCACAGTCCTTTGAGCCAGTGCCCAAGAGCACAGTGCCCAAGAGCACAGTGCCTGAGAGCCAGTGCCTGAGAGCAGGCAGAGAGCACAGTGCCTGAAAGCACAGTGTTTGAGAGCCAGTGCCCAAGAGCCAGTGCCTGAGAGCACAGTAACTGACAGCCAGTGCCTGAGAGCCAGTGTCTGACAGCCAGTGCCTGAGAGCACAGTAACTGAGAGCCAGTGCCTGAGAGCCAGTGTCTGACAGCCAGTACCTGAGAGCGCAGTGCCTGAGAGCCAGTGTCTGAGAGCACAGTGTCTAAGAGCACAGTGTCTGAGAGCACAGTGTCTGAGAGCCAGTGCCTGAGAGCACAGTGCCTGAGAGCCAGTGCCTGAGAGCCAGTGCCTGAGAGCCAGTGTCTGAGAGCACAGTGTCTGAGAGCCAGTGCCTGAAAGCACAGTGCCTGAGAGCACAGTGCCTGAGAGCACAGTGTCTGAGAGTCAGTGCCTGAGAGCCAGTGCCTGAGAGCCAGTGTTTGAGAGCACAGTGTCTGAGAGCCAGTGTTTGAGAGCACAGTGTCTGAGAGCCAGTGCCTGAGAGCACAGTGTCTGAGAGCCAGTGTTTGAGAGCACAGTGCCTGAGAGCCAGTGCCTGAGAGCACAGTGCCTGAGAGCCAGTGCCTGAGAGCACAGTGTCTGAGAGTCAGTGCCTGAGAGCCAGTGCCTGAGAGCCAGTGCCTGAGAGCACAGTGCCTGAGAGTCAGTGCCTGAGAGCCAGTGTCTGAGAGCCAGTGTCTGAGAGCCAGTGCCTGAGAGCACAGTGCCTGAGAGCACAGTGCCTGAGAGCCAGTGCCTGAGAGCACAGTGCCTGAGAGCTAAGATTGTCAATGCTCCAAGATCGTCCTGGAGTCTCCAGGGATTGAAGATCAATCTCCAGGACACTGCTGTTTTCAACTCTGGAGAAAAATCATTGGGATATTTAAAAACATTGTTTATTTTGTCATTTTCTTTGAAGATTTCTCCTTATCAGTTATAAAAATATTTAAAATGGGGGGAATGATGTTATTTGGCTGATGATCATCCAGTTGGGTAATGATTCTTTTTGCTTTCCAGTTGGCATAGGAAGGCGGTCAGTCACAAGGGGGATTGTGTTTACCAACTAATGGGGGCAGGGCACGTGATTGAAACCTCCAGGAATACATTTAATCACAGTTGGCAATGCTACTGAGTGTACAGTGTCCGAGAGACAGTGCCTGAGAGCCAGTGTCCGAGAGCTAGTGCCTGAGAGCTAGTGCCTGAGAGCCAGTGTTTGAGAGCACAGGGTCCGAGAGCTAGTGTCCGAGAGCACAGGGACCGAGAGTCAGTGTCCGAGAGCACAGTGTCCGAGAGTACAGTGTCCAAGAGCACAGTGTCCAAGACCACAAGGTCCTAGAGCACAAGGTCCTAGAGCACAAGGTCCTAGAGCCAGTGTCCGAGAGCGCAGTGTCTGAGAGTACAGTGTCCAAGAGCACAGTGTCCAAGAGCACAAGGTCCTAGAGCACAAGGTCCTAGAGCCAGTATCTGAGAGCGCAGTGTCCGAGAGCACAGTATCCGAGAGCACAGTTTCTAAGAGGCAGTGCCCAAGAGCCAGTGTCCGAGAGCACAGAGTCCAAGAGCACAGTGTCCGAGAGCACAGTGTCCGAGAGCACAGTGTCCGAGAGCACAGTGTCCGAGAGCACAGTTTCTGAGAGGCAGTGCCCGAGAGTCAGTGCCTGAGAGCACAGTATCTAAGAGCACAGTGTTCAAGAACCAGTGTCCGAGAACACAGTTTCTGAGAGCCAGTGTCCGAGAGCATAGTGCCCAAGCGCCAGTGTCCGAGAACACAGTTTCTGAGAGCCAGTGTCCGAGAGCCAGGGTCTGAGAGCACAGTGTTCGAGAGCACAGTGTCTGAGAGCAAAGAGTGCGAGAGCACCGTTTCTGAGAGCCAGTGTCCGAGAGCAAAGAGTCCGAGAGCACAGTTTCTGAGAGCCAGTGTCCGAGAGCACAGTGTCCGAGAGCCAGTGTCCGAGAGCCAGAGTCCGAGAGCCAGTGTCCGAGAGCCAGTGTTCGAGAGCCAGTGTTCAAGAGCACAGTGTCTGAGAGCACCATGTCCGAGCGCCAGTGTCCGAGAGCCAGTGTCTGAGAGCACAGTGTCCGAGAGCACAGTGTCCGAGAGCCAGTGTCCAAGAGCACAGTTTCTGAGAGCCAGTGTCCGAGAGCCAGTGTCCGAGAGCACAGTGTCCGAGAGCACAGTGTCTGAGAGCACAGTTTCCGAGAGCACAGTTTCTGAGAGCACAGTGTCCGAGAGCCAGTGTCCGAGAGCACAGTGTCCGAGAGCACAGTGTCTGAGAGCACAGTTTCCGAGAGCACAGTTTCTGAGAGCACAGTTTCCGAGAGCACGGTTTCTGAGAGCCAGTGTCCGAGAGCCCATGTCCGAGAGCACAGTTTCTGAGAGCCAGTGTCCAAGAGCACGGTTTCTGAGAGCCAGTATCCGAAAGCCAGTGTCCGAGAGCACAGTGTCCGAGAGCACAGTGTCCGAGAGCACAGTTTCTGAGAGCCAGTGTCTGAGAGCACAGTGTCTGACAGCCAGTGTCCGAGAGCACAGTTTCTGAGAGGCAGTGCCCAAGAGCCAGTGTCTGAGGGCACAGTGTCCGAGAGCACAGTGTCCGAGAGCACAGTGTCCGAGAGCCAGTGTCCGGGAGCCAGTGTCCGGGAGCCAGTGTCCGAGAGCCAGTATCCAAGAGCACAGTGTCCGAGAGCACAGTGTCCGAGAGCACGTGTCCGAGAGCACAGTTTCTGAGAGCCAGTGTCCGAGAGCACAGTTTCTGGATGCCAGTGTCCGAGAGCACAGTGTCCGAGAGCACGGTGTTCGAGAGCACAGTGTCTGAAAGCACAGTTTCTGAGAGCCAGTGTCTGAGAGCACAGTTTCTGAGAGGCCGTGCCCGAGAGCCAGTGTCCGAGAGCCAGTGTCCGAGAGCACAGTCTCCGTGAGCCAATGTCCAAGAGCACAGTGTCTGAGAGCACAGTTTCTGAGAGCATAGTTTCTGAGAGCCAGTGTCTGAGAGCACAGTGTTCATGAGCACAGTTTCTGAGAGGCAGTGCCCAAGAGCCAGTGTCCGAGAGCACAGTTTCTGAGAGCACAGTGTCCAAAAGCACAGTGTTCGAGAGCATAGTGTCCGAGAGCACAGTTTCTGAGAGCACAGTTTCTGAGAGCCAGTGCCTAAAACCACAGTGTCTGAGAGCACAGTTTCTGAGAGGCCATGCCAGAGAGCCAGTGTCCGAGAGCCAGTGTCTGAGAGCACAGTTTCTGAGAGCACAGTTTCTGAGAGCCAGTATCCGAGAGCAGTTTCTGAGAGCACAGTGTCCAAGAGCACAGTGTCCGAGAGCCAGTGTCCGAGAGCCAATGTCCGAGAGCACAGTCTCCGAGAGCACAGTCTCCGAGAGCACAGTGTCCGAGAGCAGTGTCCGAAAGCAGTGTCCGAGAGCCAGTGTCTGACAGCACAGTGTCCGAGAGCACAGTGTCCAAGAGCAAGGTTTCCGAGAGCACGGTGTCCGAGAGCACGGTGTCCGAGAGCACAGTGTCTGAGAGCCATTGTCCAAGAGCACAGTTTCTGGGAGGCAGTGCCCGAGACCCAGTGTCTGAGACCCAGTGTCCGAGACCCAGTGTCCGAGATCCAGTGTCCGAGACCCAGTGTCCGAGATCCAGTGTCCGAGACGCAGTGTCCGAGAGCACAGTGTCTGAGAGCCATTGTCCGAGAGCACAGTTTCTGAGAGGTAGTGCCCAAGACCCAGTGTCCGAGACCCAGTGCCCGAGACCCAGTGTCCGAGAGCCAGTGTCCAAGAGCACAGTGTCTGAGAGCCAGTGTCCGAGAGTACAGTGTCTGATAGCCAGTGTCCGAGAGCATAGTGCCCAAGCGCCAGTGTCTGAGAGCACAGTTTCTGAGAGCACAGTTTCTGACAGCACAGTGTCCGAGAGCACAGTGTCCGAGAGCCAGTATCCGAGAGCCAGTGTCCGAGACCCAGTGTCCGAGAGCACAGTGTCCGAGACCCAGTGTCCGAGATCCAGTGTCCGAGACCCAGTGTCCGAGAGCACAGTGTCCAAGAGCACAATGTACGAGAGCACAGTGTCTGAGAGCCATTGTCCGAGAGCACAGTTTCTGAGAGGCAGTGCCCAAGACCCAGTGTCCGAGACCCAGTGTCCGAGACCCAGTGTCCGAGACCCGGTGTCCGAGACCCAGTGTCCGAGAGCACAGTGTCCGATAGCACTGTGTCCAAGAGCACAGTATCCGAGAGCCAGTGTCCGAGAGCCAGTGTCCGAGAGCACAGTCTCCAAGAGCACAGTCTCCGTGAGCCAATGTCCAAGAGCACAGTGTCCGAGAGCACAGTTTCTGAGAGCACAGTTTCTGAGAGCCAGTGTCTGAGAGCACAGTGTTCATGAGCACAGTTTCTGAGAGGCAGTGCCCAAGAGCCAGTGTCCGAGAGCACAGTTTCTGAGAGCACAGTGACCAAAAGCACAGTGTTCGAGAGCACAGCGTCCGAGAGCACAGTTTCTGAGAGCACAGTTTCTGAGAGCCAGTGCCTAAAACCACAATGTCTGAGAGCACAGTTTCTGAGAGGCCATGCCAGAGAGCCAGTGTCCGAGAGCCAGTGTCTGAGAGCACAGTTTCTGAGAGGCAGTGCCCAAGAGCCAGTATCCGAGAGCACAGTTTCTGAGAGCACAGTGTCCGAGAGCACAGTGTCCGAGAGCCAGTGTCCGAGAGCCAGTGTCCGAGAGCACAGTGTCTGAGAGCACAGTCTCCGAGAGCACAGCGTCCGAGAGCAATGTCCGAGAGCCAGTGTCCGACAGCACAGTGTCCGAGAGCACAGTGTCCGAGAGCACGGTTTCCGAGAGCACGGTGTCCGAGAGCACGGTGTCCGAGAGCACAGTGTCTGAGAGCCATTGTCCAAGAGCACAGTTTCTGAGAGGCAGTGCCCGAGATCCAGTGTCTGAGACCCAGTGTCCGAGACCCAGTGTCCGAGATCCAGTGTCCGAGACCCAGTGTCTGAGATCCAGTGTCCGAGACGCAGTGTCCGAGAGCACAGTGTCTGAGAGCACAGTGTCCGAGAGCACAGTGTCCGAGAGCCATTGTCCGAGAGCACAGTTACTGAGAGGCAGTGCCCAAGACCCAGTGTCCGAGACCCAGTGCCCGAGACCCAGTGTCCGAGAGCCAGTGTCCGAGAGCACAGTGTCTGAGAGCCAGTGTCCGAGAGCACAGTGTCTGAGAGCACAGTGTCTGAGAGCACAGTCTCCGAGAGCACAGTGTCCGAGAGCAGTGTCCGAAAGCAGTGTCCGAGAGCCAGTGTCCGACAGCACAGTGTCCGAGAGTACAGTGTCCGAGAGCACGGTTTCCGAGAGCACAGTGTCCGAGAGCACGGTGTCCGAGAGCACAGTGTCTGAGAGCCATTGTCCAAGAGCACAGTTTCTGAGAGGCAGTGCCCGAGATCCAGTGTCTGAGACCCAGGGTCCGAGACCCAGTGTCCGAGATCCAGTGTCCGAGACCCAGTGTCAGAGATCCAGTGTCCGAGACGCAGTGTCCGAGAGCACAGTGTCTGAGAGCAGAGTGTCCGAGAGCACAGTGTCCGAGAGCCATTGTCCGAGAGCACAGTTTCTGAGAGGCAGTGCCCAAGACCCAGTGTCCGAGACCCAGTGCCCGAGACCCAGTGTCCGAGAGCCAGTGTCCGAGAGCACAGTGTCTGAGAGCCAGTGTCCGAGAGCACAGTTTCTGAGAGCCAGTGTCCGAGAGCACAGTTTCTGGATGCCAGTGTCCGAGAGCACAGTGTCCGAGAGCACGGTGTTCGAGAGCACAGTGTCTGAAAGCACAGTTTCTGAGAGCCAGTGTCTGAGAGCACAGTTTCTGAGAGGCCGTGCCCGAGAGCCAGTGTCCGAGAGCCAGTGTCCGAGAGCACAGTCTCCGTGAGCCAATGTCCAAGAGCACAGTGTCTGAGAGCACAGTTTCTGAGAGCATAGTTTCTGAGAGCCAGTGTCTGAGAGCACAGTGTTCATGAGCACAGTTTCTGAGAGGCAGTGCCCAAGAGCCAGTGTCCGAGAGCACAGTTTCTGAGAGCACAGTGTCCAAAAGCACAGTGTTCGAGAGCATAGTGTCCGAGAGCACAGTTTCTGAGAGCACAGTTTCTGAGAGCCAGTGCCTAAAACCACAGTGTCTGAGAGCACAGTTTCTGAGAGGCCATGCCAGAGAGCCAGTGTCCGAGAGCCAGTGTCTGAGAGCACAGTTTCTGAGAGCACAGTTTCTGAGAGCCAGTATCCGAGAGCAGTTTCTGAGAGCACAGTGTCCAAGAGCACAGTGTCCGAGAGCCAGTGTCCGAGAGCCAATGTCCGAGAGCACAGTCTCCGAGAGCACAGTCTCCGAGAGCACAGTGTCTGAGAGCAGTGTCCGAAAGCAGTGTCCGAGAGCCAGTGTCCGACAGCACAGTGTCCGAGAGCACAGTGTCCAAGAGCAAGGTTTCCGAGAGCACGGTGTCCGAGAGCACGGTGTCCGAGAGCACAGTGTCTGAGAGCCATTGTCCAAGAGCACAGTTTCTGGGAGGCAGTGCCCGAGACCCAGTGTCTGAGACCCAGTGTCCGAGACCCAGTGTCCGAGATCCAGTGTCCGAGACCCAGTGTCCGAGATCCAGTGTCCGAGACGCAGTGTCCGAGAGCACAGTGTCTGAGAGCCATTGTCCGAGAGCACAGTTTCTGAGAGGTAGTGCCCAAGACCCAGTGTCCGAGACCCAGTGCCCGAGACCCAGTGTCCGAGAGCCAGTGTCCAAGAGCACAGTGTCTGAGAGCCAGTGTCCGAGAGTACAGTGTCTGATAGCCAGTGTCCGAGAGCATAGTGCCCAAGCGCCAGTGTCTGAGAGCACAGTTTCTGAGAGCACAGTTTCTGACAGCACAGTGTCCGAGAGCACAGTGTCCGAGAGCCAGTATCCGAGAGCCAGTGTCCGAGACCCAGTGTCCGAGAGCACAGTGTCCGAGACCCAGTGTCCGAGATCCAGTGTCCGAGACCCAGTGTCCGAGAGCACAGTGTCCAAGAGCACAGTGTACGAGAGCACAGTGTCTGAGAGCCATTGTCCGAGAGCACAGTTTCTGAGAGGCAGTGCCCAAGACCCAGTGTCCGAGACCCAGTGTCCGAGACCCAGTGTCCGAGACCCGGTGTCCGAGACCCAGTGTCCGAGAGCACAGTGTCCGATAGCACTGTGTCCAAGAGCACAGTATCCGAGAGCCAGTGTCCGAGAGCCAGTGTCCGAGAGCACAGTCTCCAAGAGCACAGTCTCCGTGAGCCAATGTCCAAGAGCACAGTGTCCGAGAGCACAGTTTCTGAGAGCACAGTTTCTGAGAGCCAGTGTCTGAGAGCACAGTGTTCATGAGCACAGTTTCTGAGAGGCAGTGCCCAAGAGCCAGTGTCCGAGAGCACAGTTTCTGAGAGCACAGTGACCAAAAGCACAGTGTTCGAGAGCACAGCGTCCGAGAGCACAGTTTCTGAGAGCACAGTTTCTGAGAGCCAGTGCCTAAAACCACAGTGTCTGAGAGCACAGTTTCTGAGAGGCCATGCCAGAGAGCCAGTGTCCGAGAGCCAGTGTCTGAGAGCACAGTTTCTGAGAGGCAGTGCCCAAGAGCCAGTATCCGAGAGCACAGTTTCTGAGAGCACAGTGTCCGAGAGCACAGTGTCCGAGAGCCAGTGTCCGAGAGCCAGTGTCCGAGAGCACAGTGTCTGAGAGCACAGTCTCCGAGAGCACAGCGTCCGAGAGCAATGTCCGAGAGCCAGTGTCCGACAGCACAGTGTCCGAGAGCACAGTGTCCGAGAGCACGGTTTCCGAGAGCACGGTGTCCGAGAGCACGGTGTCCGAGAGCACAGTGTCTGAGAGCCATTGTCCAAGAGCACAGTTTCTGAGAGGCAGTGCCCGAGATCCAGTGTCTGAGACCCAGTGTCCGAGACCCAGTGTCCGAGATCCAGTGTCCGAGACCCAGTGTCTGAGATCCAGTGTCCGAGACGCAGTGTCCGAGAGCACAGTGTCTGAGAGCACAGTGTCCGAGAGCACAGTGTCCGAGAGCCATTGTCCGAGAGCACAGTTTCTGAGAGGCAGTGCCCAAGACCCAGTGTCCGAGACCCAGTGCCCGAGACCCAGTGTCCGAGAGCCAGTGTCCGAGAGCACAGTGTCTGAGAGCCAGTGTCCGAGAGCACAGTGTCTGAGAGCACAGTGTCTGAGAGCACAGTCTCCGAGAGCACAGTGTCCGAGAGCAGTGTCCGAAAGCAGTGTCCGAGAGCCAGTGTCCGACAGCACAGTGTCCGAGAGTACAGTGTCCGAGAGCACGGTTTCCGAGAGCACAGTGTCCGAGAGCACGGTGTCCGAGAGCACAGTGTCTGAGAGCCATTGTCCAAGAGCACAGTTTCTGAGAGGCAGTGCCCGAGATCCAGTGTCTGAGACCCAGGGTCCGAGACCCAGTGTCCGAGATCCAGTGTCCGAGACCCAGTGTCAGAGATCCAGTGTCCGAGACGCAGTGTCCGAGAGCACAGTGTCTGAGAGCAGAGTGTCCGAGAGCACAGTGTCCGAGAGCCATTGTCCGAGAGCACAGTTTCTGAGAGGCAGTGCCCAAGACCCAGTGTCCGAGACCCAGTGCCCGAGACCCAGTGTCCGAGAGCCAGTGTCCGAGAGCACAGTGTCTGAGAGCCAGTGTCCGAGAGCACAGTTTCTGAGAGCCAGTGCCTGAGAGTACAGTGTCTGATAGCCAGTGTCCGAGAGCATAGTGCCCAAGCACCAGTGTCTGAGAGCACAGTTTCTGAGAGCACAGTGTCCGAGAGCACAGTGTCCGAGAGCAGTGTCCGAGACCCAGTGTCCGAGACCCAGTGTCCGAGAATACAGTGTCCAAGAGCACAGAGTCCGAGAGCACAGTGTCCGAGAGCCATTGTCCGAGAGCACAGTTTCTGAGAGGCAGAGCCCAAGAACCAGTGTCCGAGACCCAGTGTCCGAGACCCAGTGTCCGAGACCCAGTGTCCGAGACCCAGTGCCCGAGACCCAGTGTCCGAGAGCACAGTGTCCGAGAGCACAGTGTCCAAGAGCACAGTATCTGAGAGCCAGTGTCCGAGAGCCAGTGTCCGAGAGCACAGTGTCCGAGAGCCAGTGTCCGAGAGCACAGTGTCCGAGAGCCAGTGTCCGAGAGCACAGTTTCCAAGAGCACAGTGTCCGAGAGCACAAGGTCCGAGAGCACAAGGTCTGAGAGCCAGTGTCCGAGAGCACAGTGTCCGGGAGCACAAGGTCCGAGAGCCAGTGTCCAAGAGCACAGTGTCCGGGAGCACAAGGTGCGAGAGCCAGTGTCCGAGAGCACAGTGTCCGAGAGCACAGTTTCTGAGAGGCAGTGCCCAAGAGCCAGAGTCCGAGACCACAGAGTCCAAGAGCACAGTGTCCGAGAGCACAGTTTCTGAGAGGCAGTGCCCAAGAGCCAGTGCCAAGACCCAGTGTCCGAGACCCAGTGTCCAAGAGCACAGTATCCGAGAGCCAGTGTCCGAGAGCCAGTGTCCGAGAGCACAGTGTCTGAGAGCCATTGTCCAAGAGCACAGTTTCTGAGAGGCAGTGCCCGAGATCCAGTGTCTGAGACCCAGGGTCCGAGACCCAGTGTCCGAGATCCAGTGTCCGAGACCCAGTGTCAGAGATCCAGTGTCCGAGACGCAGTGTCCGAGAGCACAGTGTCTGAGAGCAGAGTGTCCGAGAGCACAGTGTCCGAGAGCCATTGTCCGAGAGCACAGTTTCTGAGAGGCAGTGCCCAAGACCCAGTGTCCGAGACCCAGTGCCCGAGACCCAGTGTCCGAGAGCCAGTGTCCGAGAGCACAGTGTCTGAGAGCCAGTGTCCGAGAGCACAGTTTCTGAGAGCCAGTGCCTGAGAGTACAGTGTCTGATAGCCAGTGTCCGAGAGCATAGTGCCCAAGCACCAGTGTCTGAGAGCACAGTTTCTGAGAGCACAGTGTCCAAGAGCACAGTGTCCGAGAGCAGTGTCCGAGACCCAGTGTCCGAGACCCAGTGTCCGAGAATACAGTGTCCAAGAGCACAGAGTCCGAGAGCACAGTGTCCGAGAGCCATTGTCCGAGAGCACAGTTTCTGAGAGGCAGAGCCCAAGAACCAGTGTCCGAGACCCAGTGTCCGAGACCCAGTGTCCGAGACCCAGTGTCCGAGACCCAGTGCCCGAGACCCAGTGTCCGAGAGCACAGTGTCCGAGAGCACAGTGTCCAAGAGCACAGTATCTGAGAGCCAGTGTCCGAGAGCCAGTGTCCGAGAGCACAGTGTCCGAGAGCCAGTGTCCGAGAGCACAGTGTCCGAGAGCCAGTGTCCGAGAGCACAGTTTCCAAGAGCACAGTGTCCGAGAGCACAAGGTCCGAGAGCACAAGGTCTGAGAGCCAGTGTCCGAGAGCACAGTGTCCGGGAGCACAAGGTCCGAGAGCCAGTGTCCAAGAGCACAGTGTCCGGGAGCACAAGGTGCGAGAGCCAGTGTCCGAGAGCACAGTGTCCGAGAGCACAGTTTCTGAGAGGCAGTGCCCAAGAGCCAGAGTCCGAGACCACAGAGTCCAAGAGCACAGTGTCCGAGAGCACAGTTTCTGAGAGGCAGTGCCCAAGAGCCAGTGCCAAGACCCAGTGTCCGAGACCCAGTGTCCAAGAGCACAGTATCCGAGAGCCAGTGTCCGAGAGCCAGTGTCCGAGAGCACAGTGTCTGGGAGCCAGTGTCCGAGAGCCAGTGTCCAAGAGCACAGTATCCAAGAGCACAGTGTCCGAGAGCACAGTGTCCAAGAGCACAGTGTCCGAGAGCACAGTTTCTGAGAGCACAGTTTCTGAGAGGCAGTGCCCAAGAGTCAGTGCCCGAGAGCACAGTATCTAAGAGCACAGTGTTCGAGAACCAGTGTCCGAGAACACAGTTTCTGAGAGCCAGTGTCCGAGAGCATAGTGCCCAAGTGCCAGTGTCCGAGAGCACAGTTTCTGAGAGCACAGTGTCCGAGAGCACAGATCCGAGAGCCAGTATCCGAGAGCCAGTGTCCGAGAGCACAGTGTCCAAGAGCACAGTATCTGAGAGCCAGTGTCTGAGAGCCAGTGTCCGAGAGCACAGTGTCCGAGAGCCAGTGTCCGAGAGCCAGTGTCCGAGAGCACAGTGTCCGAGAGCACAGTGTCCGAGAGCACAAGGTCCGAGAGCCAGTGTCCGAGAGCACAGTTTCCAAGAGCACAGTGTCCGAGAGCACAAGGTCCGAGAGCACAAGGTCTGAGAGCCAGTGTCCGAGAGCACAGTGTCCGGGAGCACAAGGTCCGAGAGCCAGTGTCCAAGAGCACAGTGTCCGGGAGCACAAGGTGCGAGAGCCAGTGTCCGAGAGCACAGTGTCCGAGAGCACAGTTTCTGAGAGGCAGTGCCCAAGAGCCAGAGTCCGAGACCACAGAGTCCAAGAGCACAGTGTCCGAGAGAACAGTGTCCGAGAGCACAGTTTCTGAGAGGCAGTGCCCAAGAGCCAGTGCCAAGACCCAGTGTCCGAGACCCAGTGTCCAAGAGCACAGTATCCGAGAGCCAGTGTCCGAGAGCCAGTGTCCGAGAGCACAGTGTCTGGGAGCCAGTGTCCGAGAGCCAGTGTCCAAGAGCACAGTATCCAAGAGCACAGTGTCCGAGAGCACAGTGTCCAAGAGCACAGTGTCCGAGAGCACAGTTTCTGAGAGCACAGTTTCTGAGAGGCAGTGCCCAAGAGTCAGTGCCCGAGAGCACAGTATCTAAGAGCACAGTGTTCGAGAACCAGTGTCCGAGAACACAGTTTCTGAGAGCCAGTGTCCGAGAGCATAGTGCCCAAGTGCCAGTGTCCGAGAGCACAGTTTCTGAGAGCACAGTGTCCGAGAGCACAGATCCGAGAGCCAGTATCCGAGAGCCAGTGTCCGAGAGCACAGTGTCCAAGAGCACAGTATCTGAGAGCCAGTGTCTGAGAGCCAGTATCCGAGAGCCAGTGTCCGAGACCCAGTGTCCGAGAGCACAGTGTCCGAGACCCAGTGTCCGAGATCCAGTGTCCGAGACCCAGTGTCCGAGAGCACAGTGTCCAAGAGCACAGTGTACGAGAGCACAGTGTCTGAGAGCCATTGTCCGAGAGCACAGTTTCTGAGAGGCAGTGCCCAAGACCCAGTGTCCGAGACCCAGTGTCCGAGACCCAGTGTCCGAGACCCGGTGTCCGAGACCCAGTGTCCGAGAGCACAGTGTCCGATAGCACTGTGTCCAAGAGCACAGTATCCGAGAGCCAGTGTCCGAGAGCCAGTGTCCGAGAGCACAGTCTCCAAGAGCACAGTCTCCGTGAGCCAATGTCCAAGAGCACAGTGTCCGAGAGCACAGTTTCTGAGAGCACAGTTTCTGAGAGCCAGTGTCTGAGAGCACAGTGTTCATGAGCACAGTTTCTGAGAGGCAGTGCCCAAGAGCCAGTGTCCGAGAGCACAGTTTCTGAGAGCACAGTGACCAAAAGCACAGTGTTCGAGAGCACAGCGTCCGAGAGCACAGTTTCTGAGAGCACAGTTTCTGAGAGCCAGTGCCTAAAACCACAGTGTCTGAGAGCACAGTTTCTGAGAGGCCATGCCAGAGAGCCAGTGTCCGAGAGCCAGTGTCTGAGAGCACAGTTTCTGAGAGGCAGTGCCCAAGAGCCAGTATCCGAGAGCACAGTTTCTGAGAGCACAGTGTCCGAGAGCACAGTGTCCGAGAGCCAGTGTCCGAGAGCCAGTGTCCGAGAGCACAGTGTCTGAGAGCACAGTCTCCGAGAGCACAGCGTCCGAGAGCAATGTCCGAGAGCCAGTGTCCGACAGCACAGTGTCCGAGAGCACAGTGTCCGAGAGCACGGTTTCCGAGAGCACGGTGTCCGAGAGCACGGTGTCCGAGAGCACAGTGTCTGAGAGCCATTGTCCAAGAGCACAGTTTCTGAGAGGCAGTGCCCGAGATCCAGTGTCTGAGACCCAGTGTCCGAGACCCAGTGTCCGAGATCCAGTGTCCGAGACCCAGTGTCTGAGATCCAGTGTCCGAGACGCAGTGTCCGAGAGCACAGTGTCTGAGAGCACAGTGTCCGAGAGCACAGTGTCCGAGAGCCATTGTCCGAGAGCACAGTTTCTGAGAGGCAGTGCCCAAGACCCAGTGTCCGAGACCCAGTGCCCGAGACCCAGTGTCCGAGAGCCAGTGTCCGAGAGCACAGTGTCTGAGAGCCAGTGTCCGAGAGCACAGTGTCTGAGAGCACAGTGTCTGAGAGCACAGTCTCCGAGAGCACAGTGTCCGAGAGCAGTGTCCGAAAGCAGTGTCCGAGAGCCAGTGTCCGACAGCACAGTGTCCGAGAGTACAGTGTCCGAGAGCACGGTTTCCGAGAGCACAGTGTCCGAGAGCACGGTGTCCGAGAGCACAGTGTCTGAGAGCCATTGTCCAAGAGCACAGTTTCTGAGAGGCAGTGCCCGAGATCCAGTGTCTGAGACCCAGGGTCCGAGACCCAGTGTCCGAGATCCAGTGTCCGAGACCCAGTGTCAGAGATCCAGTGTCCGAGACGCAGTGTCCGAGAGCACAGTGTCTGAGAGCAGAGTGTCCGAGAGCACAGTGTCCGAGAGCCATTGTCCGAGAGCACAGTTTCTGAGAGGCAGTGCCCAAGACCCAGTGTCCGAGACCCAGTGCCCGAGACCCAGTGTCCGAGAGCCAGTGTCCGAGAGCACAGTGTCTGAGAGCCAGTGTCCGAGAGCACAGTTTCTGAGAGCCAGTGCCTGAGAGTACAGTGTCTGATAGCCAGTGTCCGAGAGCATAGTGCCCAAGCACCAGTGTCTGAGAGCACAGTTTCTGAGAGCACAGTGTCCGAGAGCACAGTGTCCGAGAGCAGTGTCCGAGACCCAGTGTCCGAGACCCAGTGTCCGAGAATACAGTGTCCAAGAGCACAGAGTCCGAGAGCACAGTGTCCGAGAGCCATTGTCCGAGAGCACAGTTTCTGAGAGGCAGAGCCCAAGAACCAGTGTCCGAGACCCAGTGTCCGAGACCCAGTGTCCGAGACCCAGTGTCCGAGACCCAGTGCCCGAGACCCAGTGTCCGAGAGCACAGTGTCCGAGAGCACAGTGTCCAAGAGCACAGTATCTGAGAGCCAGTGTCCGAGAGCCAGTGTCCGAGAGCACAGTGTCCGAGAGCCAGTGTCCGAGAGCACAGTGTCCGAGAGCCAGTGTCCGAGAGCACAGTTTCCAAGAGCACAGTGTCCGAGAGCACAAGGTCCGAGAGCACAAGGTCTGAGAGCCAGTGTCCGAGAGCACAGTGTCCGGGAGCACAAGGTCCGAGAGCCAGTGTCCAAGAGCACAGTGTCCGGGAGCACAAGGTGCGAGAGCCAGTGTCCGAGAGCACAGTGTCCGAGAGCACAGTTTCTGAGAGGCAGTGCCCAAGAGCCAGAGTCCGAGACCACAGAGTCCAAGAGCACAGTGTCCGAGAGCACAGTTTCTGAGAGGCAGTGCCCAAGAGCCAGTGCCAAGACCCAGTGTCCGAGACCCAGTGTCCAAGAGCACAGTATCCGAGAGCCAGTGTCCGAGAGCCAGTGTCCGAGAGCACAGTGTCTGGGAGCCAGTGTCCGAGAGCCAGTGTCCAAGAGCACAGTATCCAAGAGCACAGTGTCCGAGAGCACAGTGTCCAAGAGCACAGTGTCCGAGAGCACAGTTTCTGAGAGCACAGTTTCTGAGAGGCAGTGCCCAAGAGTCAGTGCCCGAGAGCACAGTATCTAAGAGCACAGTGTTCGAGAACCAGTGTCCGAGAACACAGTTTCTGAGAGCCAGTGTCCGAGAGCATAGTGCCCAAGTGCCAGTGTCCGAGAGCACAGTTTCTGAGAGCACAGTGTCCGAGAGCACAGATCCGAGAGCCAGTATCCGAGAGCCAGTGTCCGAGAGCACAGTGTCCAAGAGCACAGTATCTGAGAGCCAGTGTCTGAGAGCCAGTGTCCGAGAGCACAGTGTCCGAGAGCCAGTGTCCGAGAGCCAGTGTCCGAGAGCACAGTGTCCGAGAGCACAGTGTCCGAGAGCACAAGGTCCGAGAGCCAGTGTCCGAGAGCACAGTTTCCAAGAGCACAGTGTCCGAGAGCACAAGGTCCGAGAGCACAAGGTCTGAGAGCCAGTGTCCGAGAGCACAGTGTCCGGGAGCACAAGGTCCGAGAGCCAGTGTCCAAGAGCACAGTGTCCGGGAGCACAAGGTGCGAGAGCCAGTGTCCGAGAGCACAGTGTCCGAGAGCACAGTTTCTGAGAGGCAGTGCCCAAGAGCCAGAGTCCGAGACCACAGAGTCCAAGAGCACAGTGTCCGAGAGAACAGTGTCCGAGAGCACAGTTTCTGAGAGGCAGTGCCCAAGAGCCAGTGCCAAGACCCAGTGTCCGAGACCCAGTGTCCAAGAGCACAGTATCCGAGAGCCAGTGTCCGAGAGCCAGTGTCCGAGAGCACAGTGTCTGGGAGCCAGTGTCCGAGAGCCAGTGTCCAAGAGCACAGTATCCAAGAGCACAGTGTCCGAGAGCACAGTGTCCAAGAGCACAGTGTCCGAGAGCACAGTTTCTGAGAGCACAGTTTCTGAGAGGCAGTGCCCAAGAGTCAGTGCCCGAGAGCACAGTATCGAAGAGCACAGTGTTCGAGAACCAGTGTCCGAGAACACAGTTTCTGAGAGCCAGTGTCCGAGAGCATAGTGCCCAAGTGCCAGTGTCCGAGAGCACAGTTTCTGAGAGCACAGTGTCCGAGAGCACAGATCCGAGAGCCAGTATCCGAGAGCCAGTGTCCGAGAGCACAGTGTCCAAGAGCACAGTATCTGAGAGCCAGTGTCTGAGAGCCAGTGTCCGAGAGCACAGTGTCCGAGAGCCAGTGTCCGAGAGCCAGTGTCCGAGAGCACAGTGTCCGAGAGCATAGTGTCCGAGAGCGCAAGGTCCGAGAGCCAGTGTCCGAGAGCACAGTGTCCGAGAGCACAGTATCCGAGAGCACAGTTTCTGAGAGGCAGTGCCCAAGAGCCAGTGTCTGAGAGCACAGAGTCCAAGAGCACAGTGTCCAAGAGCACAGTTTCTGAGAGGCAGTGCCCAAGAGCCAGTGTCCGAGAGCACAGTGTCCAAGAGCACAGTGTCTGAGAGCACAGTGTCCGAGAGCACAGTTTCTGAGAGGCAGTGCCCAAGAGTCAGTGCCCAAGAGCACAGTATCTAAGAGCACAGTTTTCGAGAACCAGTGTCCGAGAACACAGTTTCTGAGAGCCAGTGTCCGAGAGCATAGTGCCCAAGCGCCAGTGTCTGAGAGCACAGTTTCTGAGAGCCAGTGCCTGAGAGTACAGTGTCTGATAGCCAGTGTCCGAGAGCATAGTGCCCAAGCGCCAGTGTCTGAGAGCACAGTTTCTGAGAGCACAGTATCCGAGAGCACAGTGTCCGAGAGCAGTGTCCGAGACCCAGTGTCCGAGATCCAGTGTCCGAGATCCAGTGTCCGAGACCCAGTGTCCGAGACCCAGTGTCCGAGAGCACAGTTTCTGAGAGCCAGTGCCTGAGAGTACAGTGTCTGATAGCCAGTGTCCGAGAGCATAGTGCCCAAGCGCCAGTGTCTGAGAGCACAGTTTCTGAGAGCACAGTGTCCGAGAGCACAGTGTCCGAGAGCAGTGTCCGAGACCCAGTGTCCGAGATCCAGTGTCCGAGACCCAGTGTCCGAGAATACAGTGTCCAAGAGCACAGAGTCCGAGAGCACAGTGTCCGAGAGCCATTGTCCGAGAGCACAGTTTCTGAGAGGCAGAGCCTGAGACCCAGTGTCTGAGACCCAGTGCCCGAGACCCAGTGCCCGAGACCCAGTGTCCGAGACCCAGTGTCCGAGAGCACAGTGTCCGAGAGCACAGTGTCCAAGAGCACAGTATCTGAGTGCCAGTGTCCGAGAGCCAGTTTCTGAGATCACAGTGTCCGAGAGCACAGATCCGAGAGCACAGTTTCCAAGAGCACAGTGTCCGAGAGCACAGTGTCCAAGAGCACAGTATCTGAGAGCCAGTGTCTGAGAGCATAGTGCCCAAGCGCCAGTGTCTGAGAGCACAGTTTCTGAGAACACTGTGTCCGAGAGCACAGTGTCCGAGAGCCAGTATCCGAGAGCCAGTGTCCGAGAGCCAGTGTCCAAGAGCACAGTGTCCAAGAGCATCATGTCCGAGAGCACAGTTTCTGAGAGCACAGTGTCTGAGAGCCAGTGTCTGAGAGCACAGTGTTCATGAGCACAGTTTCTGAGAGGCAGTGCCCAAGAGCCAGTGTCCGAGAGCACAGTGTCCGAGAGCACAGCGTCCAAGAGCACAGTGTCCGAGAGCCATTGTCCGAGAGCACAGTTTCTGAGAGGCAGTGCCCGAGACCCAGTGCCCGAGACCCAGTGCCCGAGACCCAGTGTCCGAGACCCAGTGTCCGAGAGCACAGTGTCTGAGAGCCAGTGTCCGAGAGCACAGTTTCTGAGAGCCAGTGCCCGAGAGTACAGTGTCTGATAGCCAGTGTCCGAGAGCATAGTACCCAAGCGCCAGTGTCTGAGAGCACAGTTTCTGTGAGCACAGTTTCTGAGAGCACAGTGTCCGAGAGCACAGTGTCCGAGAGCACAGTGTCCGAGAGCACAGTGTCCGAGAGCCTGTATCAGAGAGCCAGTATCCGAGAGCCAGTGTCCGAGAGCACAGTGTCCGAGAGCACAGTGTCCGAGAGCACAGTGTTCGAGAGCACAGTGTCCAAGAGCACAGTTTCTGAGAGCACAGTGTTCATGAGCACAGTTTCTGAGAGGCAGTGCCCGAGCGCCAGTGTCCGAGAGCACAGTTTCTGAGAGCCAGTGCCCAAGAGCCAGTGTCTGAGAGCACAGTGTCCGAGAGCACCGTGTCCGAGAGCCAGTGTCCGAGAGCCAGTGTCCGGGAGCCAGTGTCTGAGAGCCAGTATCCGAGAGCCAGTGTCCGAGGGCACAGTGTCCGAGAGCACAGTATCCGAGAGCACAGTGTCCAAGAGCACAGTGTCCAAGAGCACGGTGTCCGAGAGCACAGTTTCTGAGAGCACAGTGTTCATGAGCACAGTTTCTGAGAGGCAGTGCCCGAGAGCCAGTGTCTGAGAGCACAGTTTCTGAGAGGCAGTGCCCAAGAGCCAGTGTCCGAGAGCACAGTGTCCAAGAGCACAGTGTCTGAGAGCACAGTTTCTGAGAGGCAGTGCCCAAGAGTCAGTGCCCAAGAGCACAGTATCTAAGAGCACAGTGTTCGAGAACCAGTGTCCGAGAACACAGTTTCTGAGAGCCAGTGTCCGAGAGCATAGTGCCCAAGTGCCAGTGTCTGAGAGCACAGTTTCTGAGAGCCAGTGCCTGAGAGTACAGTGTCTGATAGCCAGTGTCCGAGAGCATAGTGCCCAAGCGCCAGTGTCTGAGAGCACAGTTTCTGAGAGCACAGTATCCGAGAGCACAGTGTCCGAGAGCAGTGTCCGAGACCCAGTGTCCGAGATCCAGTGTCCGAGACCCAGTGTCCGAGACCCAGTGTCCGAGACCCAGTGTCCGAGAGCACAGTTTCTGAGAGCCAGTGCCTGAGAGTACAGTGTCTGATAGCCAGTGTCCGAGAGCATAGTGCCCAAGCGCCAGTGTCTGAGAGCACAGTTTCTGAGAGCACAGTGTCCGAGAGCACAGTGTCCAAGAGCACAGTTTCTGAGAGGCAGTGCCCAAGAGCCAGTGTCCGAGACCCAGTGTCCGAGACCCAGTGTCCGAGACCCAGTGTCCGAGAATACAGTGTCCAAGAGCACAGAGTCCGAGAGCACAGTGTCCGAGAGCCATTGTCCGAGAGCACAGTTTCTGAGAGGCAGAGCCCAAGAACCAGTGTCCGAGACCCAGTGTCCGAGACCCAGTGCCCGAGACCCAGTGTCCGAGACCCAGTGTCCGAGAGCACAGTGTCCAAGAGCACAGTATCTGAGTGCCAGTGTCCGAGAGCCAGTTTCTGAGAGCACAGTGTCCGAGAGCACAGATCCGAGAGCACAGTTTCCAAGAGCACAGTGTCCGAGAGCACAGTGTCCAAGAGCACAGTATCTGAGAGCCAGTGTCTGAGAGCCAGTGTCCGAGAGCACAGTGTCCGAGAGCCAGTGTCCGAGAGCCAGTGTCCGAGAGCACAGTGTCCGAGAGCACAGTGTCCGAGAGCACAGTGTCCGAGAGCCAGTGTCCGAAAGCACAGTGTCCGAGAGCACAGTATCCGAGAGCACAGTTTCTGAGAGGCAGTGCCCAAGAGCCAGTGTCCGAGAGCACAGAGTCCAAGAGCACAGTGTCCAAGAGCACAGTTTCTGAGAGGCAGTGCCCAAGAGCCAGTGTCCGAGAGCACAGTGTCCAAGAGCACAGTGTCTGAGAGCACAGTGTCCAAGAGCACAGTTTCTGAGAGGCAGTGCCCAAGAGTCAGTGCCCGAGAGCACAGTATCTAAGAGCACAGTGTTCGAGAACCAGTGTCCGAGAACACAGTTTCTGAGAGCCAGTGTCCGAGAGCATAGTGCCCAAGTGCCAGTGTCTGAGAGCACAGTTTCTGAGAACACAGTGTCCGAGAGCACAGTGTCCGAGAGCCAGTATCCGAGAGCCAGTGTCCGAGAGCCAGTGTCCAAGAGCACAGTGTCCAAGAGCATCATGTCCGAGAGCACAGTTTCTGAGAGCACAGTGTCTGAGAGCCAGTGTCTGAGAGCACAGTGTTCATGAGCACAGTTTCTGAGAGGCAGTGCCCGAGAGCCAGTGTCCGAGAGCACAGTGTCCGAGAGCACAGCGTCCGAGAGCACAGTGTCCGAGAGCCATTGTCCGAGAGCACAGTTTCTGAGAGGCAGTGCCCAAGACCCAGTGCCCGAGACCCAGTGCCCGAGACCCAGTGTCCGAGACCCAGTGTCCGAGAGCACAGTGTCTGAGAGCCAGTGTCCGAGAGCACAGTTTCTGAGAGCCAGTGCCCGAGAGTACAGTGTCTGATAGCCAGTGTCCGAGAGCATAGTGCCCAAGTGCCAGTGTCTGAGAGCACAGTTTCTGTGAGCACAGTTTCTGAGAGCACAGTGTCCGAGAGCACAGTGTCCGAGAGCACAGTGTCCGAGAGCCTGTATCCGAGAGCCAATATCCGAGAGCCAGTGTCCGAGAGCACAGTGTCCGAGAGCACAGTGTCCGAGAGCACAGTGTTCGAGAGCACAGTGTCCAAGAGCACAGTTTCTGAGAGCACAGTGTTCATGAGCACAGTTTCTGAGAGGCAGTGCCCGAGCGCCAGTGTCCGAGAGCACAGTTTCTGAGAGCCAGTGCCCAAGAGCCAGTGTCTGAGAGCACAGTGTCTGAGAGCACAGTGTCCGAGAGCCAGTGTCCGAGAGCCAGTGTCCGGGAGCCAGTGTCTGAGAGCCAGTATCCGAGAGCCAGTGTCCGAGGGCACAGTGTCCGAGAGCACAGTGTCCGAGAGCACAGTGTCCAAGAGCACAGTGTCCAAGAGCACGGTGTCCGAGAGCACAGTTTCTGAGAGCACAGTGTTCATGAGCACAGTTTCTGAGAGGCAGTGCCCGAGAGCCAGTGTCTGAGAGCACAGTTTCTGAGAGGCAGTGCCCAAGAGCCAGTGTCCGAGAGCACAGTGTCCGAGAGCACAGTGTCCGAGAGCCAGTGTGCTTGAGCACAGTGTCTGAGAGCACAGTTTCTGAGAGCCAGTGTCCAAAAGCACAGTTTCTGAGAGTCAGTGTCCGAGAGCCAGTGTCCGAGAGCACAGTGTCTGAGAGCACAGTTTCTGAGAGCCAGTGTCTGAGAGCACAGTGTCCGAGTGCACAGTTTCTGAGAGCACAGTTTCTGAGAGCCAGTGTCTGAAAGCACAGTGTCTGAGAGCACAGTTTCTGAGAGGCCGTGCCAGAGAGCCAGTGTCCGAGAGCCAGTGTCCGAGAGCACAGTTTCTGAGAGCCAGTGTACGAGAGCACAGTGTCCGAGAGCCAGTGTCCGAGAGCCAGTGTCCGAGAGCCAGTGTCCGAGAGCACAGTGTCCGAGAGCACAGTGTCCGAGAGCACAGTGTCCGAGAGCCAGTGTGCTTGAGCACAGTGTCCGAGAGCACAGTGTCCGAGAGCACAGTGTCCGAAAGCAGTGTCTGAGAGCCAGTGTCCGACAGCACAGTGTCCGAGAGCACAGTGTCCGAGAGCACAGTGTCTGAGAGCCATTGTCCAAGAGCACAGTTTCTGAGAGGCAGTGTCCGAGAGCCAGTGTCCGAGAGCCAGTGTCCGAGATCCAGTGTCCGAGAGCACAGTGTCCGAGAGCACGGTGTCCAAGAGCCATTGTTCGAGAGCACAGTTTCAGAGAGGCAGTGCCCAAGACCCAGTGTCCGAGACCCAGTGTCCGAGAGCACAGTTTCTGAGAACCAGTGCCCGAGAGTACAGTGTCTGATAGCCAGTGTCCGAGAGCATAGTGCCCAAGCGCCAGTGTCTGAGAGCACAGTTTCTGAGAGCACAGTGTCCGAGAGCCAGTGTCCGAGAGCACAGTGTCCGAGAGCACAGTTTCAGAGAGCACAGTTTCAGAGAGCACAGTTTCCAAAAGCCAGTGTCCAAGAGCACAGTGTCCGAGAGCACAGTATCCGAGAGCACAGTGTCCGAGAGCCAGTGTCCGAGAGCCAGTGTCCGAGAGCACAGTTTCTGAGAGCCAGTGTCCAAAAGCACAGTTTCTGAGAGTCAGTGTCCGAGAGCCAGTGTCCGAGAGCACGGTGTCCGAGAGCACAGTTTCTGAGAGCACAGTTTCTGAGAGCACAGTGTCTGAGAGCACAGTGTCCGAGAGCACAGTTTCTGAGAGCACAGTTTCTGAGAGCCAGTGTCTGAAAGCACAGTGTCTGAGAGCACAGTTTCTGAGAGGCTGTGCCCGAGAGCCAGTGTCTGAGAGCCAGTGTCCAAGAGCACAGTTTCTGAGAGGCAGAGCCCAAGAGCCAGTATCCGAGAGCCAGTGTCCGAGAGCCAGTGTCCGAGAGCCGGTGTCCGAGACCCAGTGTCCAAGAGCACCGTGTCCAAGAGCACAGTGTCCGAGAGCACAGTTTCTGAGAGCCAGTGCCCGAGAGTACAGTGTCAGATAGCCAGTGTCCGAAAGCATAGTGCCCAAGCACCAGTGTCTGAGAGCACAGTTTCTGAGAGCACAGTTTCCGAGAGCACAGTGTCTGAGAGCACAGTTTCTGAGAGCACAGTTTCCGAGAGCACAGTTTCTGAGAGCACAGTGCCTGAGAGCACAGTGTCCGAGAGCCAGTGTCCGACAGCCAGTGTCCAAGAGCACAGTGCCTGAGAGCACAGTGCCTGAGAGCCAGTGTCCGAGAGCACAGTGTCCGAGAGCACAGTTTCTGAGAGCACAGTGTTCGAGAGGCAGTGAATCCACTTTTGAGAATTCTGTGCAGTTGGTTCTTAATGAAACAGCTCACTGACCCATCAGGCTACAACATCAAACCTGTCTGCTGAACTTAGCTTTGTGATGGTTCAGATCCTGTAGCAGAAATCAGCAGTTCCAATCCACTGGGGAAAATTATGAAACTTAATTCAATAAATCTAATAATTCCTTGGCTGACCACAGAAAATGGCTATAAGACTTGTCACTAAAAAGCCGGTTGATTGATCAATGTCATTCAGAAAAGTGTACCTGACGTACTGAGCTTTCTCGGGCCTACTGTGACTCCAGTCCTGAGCCTTGGTGCTTGACACTTTAAACTCTGAGGGTGTGTAAAAAGCCCCTCAGTAACAAGGTTCTCAGGGCAATAACTGTGACTTCACCAACAGCTCCCACATTGCAGGAAAAGATTCCTAAAAGTCTGTTCATCAAATCTCTTCATTTACAAACACCAATCCTGGTGTCAGAAACATCAAACACAGTGTCAGCTCTCCCAAACACAGGGACCCTGCCCCCACCCCCCGCAGTGCCCCTCCCTCCCCATCGCCCCCTCCACCAGGTCTGCTCCTCTAAATCGACTATTCATTGGACAGCAGATTGTCTCAGAAATGCACCAGCAACCGGGGGGTGGGGGGGGGTGGTCCCATGGTGACAGCAGGTGTGTTTTAAAGTGTAGGTGGCAGGGTTTAGTGGAATGGGTGTGAGACTCAGAGAGGGAGGTGCAGCCCGGAGTATGTTCACTCCGGCGAGTCTGGCTCAGTGTTACAGGACCGAGCCCAGTGCCGCCAGTTAGTTCCGAGGGTGTTTGGAGAACAAAAGCGAATCCGTGTGGCGGAATTCACTGGGCAAGAGTGAGCGAGAGGGAGAGCAATCAGTCATTGCTCCTTTCAGTAGAGCCCACGCTACTTACACAGCCCTTGGATTCAGTGGGAGGATGGGATTCTCGCTGGGAGCTAGCCATCTCCAAGGCAACCATTCCTCCACCTCACTACAGTTCTGATTGTTACTGTCAGACCTGATTCAAAGGCAGGAGGCTCAGTCGAGTATTAACCTGTCCACATCCAAATATCCACCCCCAGCTTTCAAAGGTTTGCATTTATTAGTTTGCGTTGGTACAGGGGCAAGGGGGAGGGAGTGGGGCAGGGGGGATTTTCAGCCCCCCGACACCCCCCCCCCGCCCCCCCAGAGTATTCAGAGGCAGAGGGAGTGTGCACCCCAGTTTTCGGGGGTAAGGGAATGTGTCCTTGGTTTTGGGGGATGGAAGGAATGTGCCCCATGTGTGTAAGGGAGGGGAGGGGAGGGGAGGGGGGGGCAGAGGGAATTTGCCCCCAGTTTGGAGGGTGGGGGGGGGGGGGTGCGGAGGAAACTTGACCTGGTTTTGGGGGGTGGGGGTGGGGGTGGGGGTGGGGAGAAGATGCCTCAGGTTTCAGTGGGGAGGGGGGGCTGAGGGAATCTGCTCCAGGTTTTTTTGGGGGGGGGGGTGGTGCAGAGGGTATGTGGCCTTGCTGTGGTGGGGGGTATGTCCCACTGCTATGAGTGGGGGAGGACATGTTCATCAGTGTAGTGGGGGGGGGGTTGTGCCCCTGGTGAATGGGGGGGGTTGTGCCCCTGGTGAATGGGGGGGGGGGGGGTCTGTGCCCCTGGTGAATGGGGGGGGGGATCTGTGCCCCTGGTGAATGGGGGGGGGGGGGTCTGTGCCCCTGGTGAATGGGGGGGGGGGGGTCTGTGCCCCTGGTGAATGGGGGGGGGGTGGTTTGTGCCCCTGGTGAACGGGGGGGGGGTTGTGCCCCTGGTGAATGGGGGGGGGGGGGTCTGTGCCCCTGGTGAATGGGGGGGGTGTTGTGCCCCTGGTGAATGGGGGGGGGTTGTGCCCCTGGTGAATGGGGGGGGGTTGTGCCCCTGGTGAATGGGGGGGGGGTTGTGCCCCTGGTGAATGGGGGGGGGTTGTGCCCCTGGTGAATGGGGGGGGGGGTCTGTGCCCCTGGTGAATGGGGGGGGGGGTTGTGCCCCTGGTGAATGGGGGGGGGTTGTGCCCCTGGTGAATGGGGGGGGGGGGTCTGTGCCCCTGGTGAATGGGGGGGGGGGTCTGTGCCCCTGGTGAATGGGGGGGGGGTTGTGCCCCTGGTGAATGGGGGGGGGGGGTCTGTGCCCCTGGTGAATGGGGGGGGGGGGGGTTGTGCCCCTGGTGAATGGGGGGGGGGGGTTGTGCCCCTGGTGAATGGGGGGGGGGTCTGTGCCCCTGGTGAATGGGGGGGGGGGGTCTGTGCCCCTGGTGAATGGGGGGGGGGTTGTGCCCCTGGTGAATGGGGGGGGGGTCTGTGCCCCTGGTGAATGGGGGGGGGGGGTCTGTGCCCCTGGTGAATGGGGGGGGGTTGTGCCCCTGGTGAATGGGGGGGGTTGTGCCCCTGGTGAATGGGGGGGGGGGGTTGTGCCCCTGGTGAATGGGGGGGGGGGGGGTTGTGCCCCTGGTGAATGGGGGGGGGGGTTGTGCCCCTGGTGAATGGGGGGGGGTTTGTGCCCCTGGTGAATGGGGGGGGGGGGGGTCTGTGCCCCTGGTGAATGGGGGGGGGGGTCTGTGCCCCTGGTGAATGGGGGGGGTGTTGTGCCCCTGGTGAATGGGGGGGGGGGGTCTGTGCCCCTGGTGAATGGGGGGGGGTTGTGCCCCTGGTGAATGGGGGGGGGTTGTGCCCCTGGTGAATGGGGGGGGTTGTGCCCCTGGTGAATGGGGGGGGGGGTTGTGCCCCTGGTGAATGGGGGGGGGGGGGTTGTGCCCCTGGTGAATGGGGGGGGGGGGTTGTGCCCCTGGTGAATGGGGGGGGGGTTGTGCCCCTGGTGAATGGGGGGGGGTTTGTGCCCCTGGTGAATGGGGGGGGGGGTTTGTGCCCCTGGTGAATGGGGGGGGTGTTGTGCCCCTGGTGAATGGGGGGGTCTGTGCCCCTGGTGAATGGGGGGGGGGTTGTGCCCCTGGTGAATGGGGGGGGTGTTGTGCCCCTGGTGAATGGGGGGGTCTGTGCCCCTGGTGAATGGGGGGGGGGTTGTGCCCCTGGTGAATGGGGGGTGGGGTCTGTGCCCCTGGTGAATGGGGGGGGGTTTGTGCCCCTGGTGAATGGGGGGGGGGGGGTTGTGCCCCCTGGTGAATGGGGGGTGGGGTTTGTGCCCCTGGTGAATGGGGGGGTCTGTGCCCCTGGTGAATGGGGGGGGGGTTGTGCCCCTGGTGAATGGGGGGGGGGTTGTGCCCCTGGTGAATGGGGGGTGGGTCTGTGCCCCTGGTGAATGGGGGGGGGGGTTTGTGCCCCTGGTGAATGGGGGGGGGTTTGTGCCCCTGGTGAATGGGGGGGGGGGTTGTGCCCCTGGTGAATGGGGGGGGGGTCTGTGCCCCTGGTGAATGGGGGGGGGGGGTTTGTGCCCCTGGTGAATGGGGGGGGGTTTGTGCCCCTGGTGAATGGGGGGGGGGGGTTGTGCCCCTGGTGAATGGGGGGGGGGTCTGTGCCCCTGGTGAATGGGGGGGGGGTCTGTGCCCCTGGTGAATGGGGGGGGGGGGTCTGTGCCCCTGGTGAATGGGGGGGGGGGTCTGTGCCCCTGGTGAATGGGGGGGGGGGTCTGTGCCCCTGGTGAATGGGGGGGGGGGGTCTGTGCCCCTGGTGAATGGGGGGGGGGGGGGTTGTGCCCCTGGTGAATGGGGGGGGGGGGTCTGTGCCCCTGGTGAATGGGGGGGGGGGTTGTGCCCCTGGTGAATGGGGGGGGGGGGGGTTGTGCCCCTGGTGAATGGGGGGTGGGTCTGTGCCCTTGGTGAATGGGGGGGGGGGTCTGTGCCCCTGGTGAATGGGGGGGGGGGTTTGTGCCCCTGGTGAATGGGGGGGGGGGTTTGTGCCCCTGGTGAATGGGGGGGGGGGGGTTGTGCCCCTGGTGAATGGGGGGGGGGGGTCTGTGCCCCTGGTGAATGGGGGGGGGGTCTGTGCCCCTGGTGAATGGGGGGGGGGGTTTGTGCCCCTGGTGAATGGGGGGGGGGGGGGTCTGTGCCCCTGGTGAATGGGGGGGGGGGGGGTCTGTGCCCCTGGTGAATGGGGGGGGGGTCTGTGCCCCTGGTGAATGGGGGGGGGGGTTTGTGCCCCTGGTGAATGGGGGGGGGGGGGTCTGTGCCCCTGGTGAATGGGGGGTGGGGGTCTGTGCCCCTGGTGAATGGGGGGGGGGGTCTGTGCCCCTGGTGAATGGGGGGGGGGTTGTGCCCCTGGTGAATGGGGGGGGGGGTCTGTGCCCCTGGTGAATGGGGGGGGTTGTGCCCCTGGTGAATGGGGGGGGGGGGTCTGTGCCCCTGGTGAATGGGGGGGGTTGTGCCCCTGGTGAATGGGGGGGGTGTTGTGCCCCTGGTGAATGGGGGGGGGGTTGTGCCCCTGGTGAATGGGTGGGGGGTCTGTGCCCCTGGTGAATGGGGGGGGGGTTTGTGCCCCTGATGAATGGGGGGGGGTTTGTGCCCCTGGTGAATGGGGGGGGGGTTGTGCCCCTGGTGAATGGGGGGGGGGGTCTGTGCCCCTGGTGAATGGGGGGGGGGGGGTCTGTGCCCCTGGTGAATGGGGGGGGGGGTTTGTGCCCCTGGTGAATGGGGGGGGGGGGTTGTGCCCCTGGTGAATGGGGGGGGGGGTCTGTGCCCCTGGTGAATGGGGGGGGGGTCTGTGCCCCTGGTGAATGGGGGGGGGGGTCTGTGCCCCTGGTGAATGGGGGGGGGGTCTGTGCCCCTGGTGAATGGGGGGGGGGGGTCTGTGCCCCTGGTGAATGGGGGGGGGTCTGTGCCCCCGGTGAATGGGGGGGGGTTTGTGCCCCTGTTGAATGGGGGGGGGGTCTGTGCCCCTGGTGAATGGGGGGGTTTGTGCCCATGGTGAATGGGGGGGGGGGTTTGTGCCCCTGGTGAATGGGGGGGGGGGGGTCTGTGCCCCTGGTGAATGGGGGGGGGGGTCTGTGCCCCTGGTGAATGGGGGGGGGGGGTCTGTGCCCCTGGTGAATGGGGGGGGGGGGGTTGTGCCCCTGGTGAATGGGGGGGGGGGGTCTGTGCCCCTGGTGAATGGGGGGGGATGGGTTGTGCCCCTGGTGAATGGGGGGGGGGGGTCTGTGCCCCTGGTGAATGGGGGGGGGTCTGTGCCCCTGGTGAATGGGGGGGGGGGGTCTGTGCCCCTGGTGAATGGGGGGGGGGGTCTGTGCCCCTGGTGAATGGGGGGGTTTGTGCCCCTGGTGAATGGGGGGGGTTGTGCCCCTGGTGAATGGGGGGGGGGGTATGTGCCCCTGGTGAATGGGGGGGGGGGTCTGTGCCCCTGGTGAATGGGGGGGGGGGTCTGTGCCCCTGGTGAATGGGGGGGGGGGTCTGTGCCCCTGGTGAATGGGGGGGGGGTCTGTGCCCCTGGTGAATGGGGGGGGGGGGTCTGTGCCCCTGGTGAATGGGGGGGGGGGGGGGTCTGTGCCCCTGGTGAATGGGGGGGGGGGTCTGTGCCCCTGGTGAATGGGGGGGGGGGGGTTTGTGCCCCTGGTGAATGGGGGGGGGGGGGTCTGTGCCCCTGGTGAATGGGGGGGGGTCTGTGCCCCCGGTGAATGGGGGGGGGTTTGTGCCCCTGTTGAATGGGGGGGGGGTCTGTGCCCCTGGTGAATGGGGGGGTTTGTGCCCCTGGTGAATGGGGGGGGGGGTTTGTGCCCCTGGTGAATGGGGGGGGGGGGGGTCTGTGCCCCTGGTGAATGGGGGGGGGGGTCTGTGCCCCTGGTGAATGGGGGGGGGGGGTCTGTGCCCCTGGTGAATGGGGGGGGGGGTCTGTGCCCCTGGTGAATGGGGGGGGGGGTCTGTGCCCCTGGTGAATGGGGGGGGGGGTCTGTGCCCCTGGTGAATGGGGGGGGGGGTTTGTGCCCCTGGTGAATGGGGGGGGGGGTTGTGCCCCTGGTGAATGGGGGGGGGGGGTCTGTGCCCCCTGGTGAATGGGGGGGGGGGGGTTGTGCCCCTGGTGAATGGGGGGGGGGGGTCTGTGCCCCTGGTGAATGGGGGGGGGGGGGTCTGTGCCCCTGGTGAATGGGGGGGGGGGTCTGTGCCCCTGGTGAATGGGGGGGTTTGTGCCCCTGGTGAATGGGGGGGGGGGTTTGTGCCCCTGGTGAATGGGGGGGGGGGGGTCTGTGCCCCTGGTGAATGGGGGGGGGGGTCTGTGCCCCTGGTGAATGGGGGGGGGGGTTTGTGCCCCTGGTGAATGGGGGGGGGGGTTGTGCCCCTGGTGAATGGGGGGGGGGGGTCTGTGCCCCTGGTGAATGGGGGGGGGTCTGTGCCCCGGTGAATGGGGGGGGGTCTGTGCCCCTGGTGAATGGGGGGGGGGGTCTGTGCCCCTGGTGAATGGGGGGGGGGGTTGTGCCCCTGGTGAATGGGGGGGGGGGGTCTGTGCCCCTGGTGAATGGGGGGGGGTCTGTGCCCCCGGTGAATGGGGGGGGGTCTGTGCCCCTGGTGAATGGGGGGGGGGTTTGTGCCCCTGGTGAATGGGGGGGGGGGTTGTGCCCCCGGTGAATGGGGGGGGAGGTGGTTGTGCCCCCGGTGAATGGGGGGGGGGGTCTGTGCCCCTGGTGAATGGGGGGGGGGTTGTGCCCCTGGTGAATGGGGGGGGGGTTGTGCCCCTGGTGAATGGGGGGGGGGTTGTGCCCCTGGTGAATGGGGGGGGGGTTGTGCCCCTGGTGAATGGGGGGGGGGGTTGTGCCCCTGGTGAATGGGGGGGGGGTTGTGCCCCTGGTGAATGGGGGGGGGGGGTCTGTGCCCCTGGTGAATGGGGGGGGGGGGGTCTGTGCCCCTGGTGAATGGGGGGGGGGGTCTGTGCCCCTGGTGAATGGGGGGGGGGGGTTGTGCCCCTGGTGAATGGGGGGGGGGGTTGTGCCCCCGGTTCTTTCTGCCTCTGGCTCCGGGTTGGGTGAATGGGAGTCGGTCCCTCCCCCGGTAAAAGCCGCGCCCACAGGCAGCAGCTGTCAGGCCGATCCCGGGATGAAGCGGCTCTGCCCCGGGGCCGGTGTGACTGAGCGGGGCCGGGGGCACCGGGAGCCCGGGCCGCCTCTCACTCCCCCCGGGACTGGCACCGGGAGCGGGCGGGTCTGAAGTTCCTGTGATGCGGACGGGCCGCCAGGAACCAGGCGCTTCATTCACGGAAGTCGAGTTAAATCGATGTCCGGCCTGGAGCGGCCGCCTCGTGTTCCGCCGGCTGCAAGAGCGGGGCAATAGCGGGGCAATAGCGGAGGAACCGGCCCAGCTGCCGGCGGAGTTTCCGCCGGAGGCAACAGGAGAAATTCAGCGAGAAACGAGCAGGAAAAAGCGATACAAAGTAAGAGAGAAATTGACAAAAAGTAACAGAAAGAGACGGAAAGTGACACAAAGTAACCGAGGAACTTGGTGCAAATCTTGGTCTCTCCACCTGAGCAGAGGGAGAGACAGAGAGAGAATCCCTGGTGTTACAGAGGGAGAGACAGAGAGAGAATCCCTGGTGCACAGAGGGAGAGACAGAGAGAGAATCCCTGGTGTTACAGAGGGAGAGACAGAGAGAGAATCCCTGGTGTTACAGAGGGAGAGACAGAGAGAGAATCCCTGGTGTTACAGAGGGAGAGACAGAGAGAGAATCCCTGGTGCACAGAGGGAGAGGCAGAGAGAGAATCCCTGGTGTTACAGAGGGAGAGACAAAGAGAGAATCCCTGGTGCATAGAGGGAGAGACACAGAGAGAATCCCTGGTGCACAGAGGGAGAGACAGAGAGAGAATCCCTGGTGTTACAGAGGGAGAGACAGAGAGAGAATCCCTGGTGTTACAGAGGGAGAGACAGAGAGAGAATCCCTGGTGTTACAGAGGGAGAGACAGAGAGAGAATCCCTGGTGTTACAGAGGGAGAGACAGAGAGAGAATCCCTGGTGCACAGAGGGAGAGACAGAGAGAGAATCCCTGGTGTTACAGAGGGAGAGACAGAGAGAGCATCCCTGGTGTTACAGAGGGAGAGACAGAGAGAGAATCCCTGGTGTTACAGAGGGAGAGACAGAGAGAGAATCCCTGGTGTTACAGAGGGAGAGACAGAGAGAGAATCCCCTGGTGCACAGAGGGAGAGACAGAGAGAGAATCCCTGGTGTTACAGAGGGAGAGACAGAGAGAGCATCCCTGGTGTTACAGAGGGAGAGACAGAGAGAGAATCCCTGGTGTTACAGAGGGAGAGACAGAGAGAGAATCCCTGGTGTTACAGAGGGAGAGACAGAGAGAGAATCCCTGGTGTTACAGAGGGAGAGACAGAGAGAGAATCCCTGGTGTTACAGAGGGAGAGACAGAGAGAGCATCCCTGGTGTTACAGAGGGAGAGACAGAGAGAGCATCCTGGTGTTACAGAGGGAGAGACAGAGAGAGAATCCCTGGTGTTACAGAGGGAGAGACAGAGAGAGAATCCCTGGTGTTACAGAGGGAGAGACAGAGAGAGAATCCCTGGTGTTACAGAGGGAGAGACAGAGAGAGAATCCCTGGTGTTACAGAGGGAGAGACAGAGAGAGAATCCCTGGTGTTACAGAGGGAGAGACAGAGAGAGAATCCCTGGTGTTACAGAGGGAGAGACAGAGAGAGAATCCCTGGTGTTACAGAGGGAGAGACAGAGAGAGCATCCCTGCTGTTACAGAGGGAGAGACAGAGAGAGCATCCCTGCTGTTACAGAGGGAGAGACAGAGAGAGCATCCCTGGTGCACAGAGGGAGAGACAGAGAGAGCATCCCTGGTGTTACAGAGGGAGAGACAGAGAGAGAATCCCTGGTGCACAGAGGGAGAGACAGAGAGAGAATCCCTGGTGTTACAGAGGGAGAGACAGAGAGAGAATCCCTGGTGTTACAGAGGGAGAGACAGAGAGAGCATCCCTGCTGTTACAGAGGGAGAGACAGAGAGAGCATCCCTGGTGTTACAGAGGGAGAGACAGAGAGAGAATCCCTGGTGCACAGAGGGAGAGACAGAGAGAGAATCCCTGGTGTTACAGAGGGAGAGACAGAGAGAGAATCCCTGGTGTTACAGAGGGAGAGACAGAGAGAGAATCCCTGGTGTTACAGAGGGAGAGACAGAGAGAGAATCCCTGGTGTTACAGAGGGAGAGACAGAGAGAGAATCCCTGATGTTACAGAGGGAGAGACAGAGAGAGAATCCCTGGTGTTACAGAGGGAGAGACAGAGAGAGAATCCCTGGTGTTACAGAGGGAGAGACAGAGAGAGAATCCCTGGTGTTACAGAGGGAGAGACAGAGAGAGAATCCCTGGTGCACAGAGGGAGAGACAGAGAGAGAATCCCTGGTGTTACAGAGGGAGAGACAGAGAGAGAATCCCTGGTGTTACAGAGGGAGAGACAGAGAGAGCATCCCTGCTGTTACAGAGGGAGAGACAGAGAGAGCATCCCTGGTGTTACAGAGGGAGAGACAGAGAGAGCATCCCTGGTGTTACAGAGGGAGAGACAGAGAGAGAATCCCTGGTGCACAGAGGGAGAGACAGAGAGAGAATCCCTGGTGTTACAGAGGGAGAGACAGAGAGAGAATCCCTGGTGTTACAGAGGGAGAGACAGAGAGAGCATCCCTGCTGTTACAGAGGGAGAGACAGAGAGAGCATCCCTGGTGTTACAGAGGGAGAGACAGAGAGAGAATCCCTGGTGCACAGAGGGAGAGACAGAGAGAGAATCCCTGGTGCACAGAGGGAGAGACAGAGAGAGAATCCCTGGTGTTACAGAGGGAGAGACAGAGAGAGAATCCCTGGTGTTACAGAGGGAGAGACAGAGAGAGAATCCCTGGTGTTACAGATGGCGAGACAGAGAGAGAATCCCTGGTGTTACAGAGGGAGAGACAGAGAGAGAATCCCTGGTGTTACAGAGGGAGAGACAGAGAGAGAATCCCTGGTGTTACAGAGGGAGAGACAGAGAGAGAATCCCTGGTGCAAAGAGAGAGAATCCCTGGTGCACAGAGGGAGAGACAGAGAGAGAATCCCTGGTGTTACAGAGGGAGAGACAAAGAGAGAATCCCTGGTGTTACAGAGGGAGAGACAGAGAGAGAATCCCTGGTGTTACGGAGGGAGAGACAGAGAAAGAATCCCTGGTGTTACAGAGGGAGAGACAGAGAGAGAATCCCTGGTGTTACAGAGGGAGAGACAGAGAGAGAATCCCTGGTGCACAGAGAGAGAGACAGAGAGAGAATCCCTGGTGCACAGAGAGAGAGAGGCAAAGAGAGAGAATCCCTGGTGCACAGAGGGAGAGACAGAGAGAGAATCCCTGGTGTTACAGAGAGAGAATCCCTGGTGTTACAGAGGGAGAGACAGAGAGAGAATCCCTGGTGTTACAGAGGGAGAGACAGAGAGAGAATCCCTGGTGTTACAGAGGGAGAGACAGAGAGAGAATCCCTGGTGCACAGAGGGAGAGACAGAGAGAGAATCCCTGGTGTTACAAAGGGAGAGACAGAGAGAGAATCCCTGGTGTTACAGAGGGAGAGACAGAGAGAGAATCCCTGGTGTTACAGAGGGAGAGACAGAGAGAGAATCCCTGGTGTTACAGATGGCGAGACAGAGAGAGAATCCCTGGTGTTACGGAGGGAGAAACAGAGAGAGAATCCCTGGTGTTACAGAGGGAGAGACAGAGAGAGAATCCCTGGTGTTACAGAGGGAGAGACAGAGAGAGAATCCCTGGTGCACAGAGAGAGAGGCAAAGAGAGAGAATCCCTGGTGCACAGAGGGAGAGACAGAGAGAGAATCCCTGGTGTTACAGAGGGAGAGACAGAGAGAGAATCCCTGGTGCACAGAGAGAGAGACAGAGAGAGAATCCCTGGTGCACAGAGAGAGAGAGGCAAAGAGAGAGAATCCCTGGTGCACAGAGGGAGAGACAGAGAGAGAATCCCTGGTGTTACAGAGGGAGAGACAGAGAGAGAATCCCTGGTGTTACAGAGGGAGAGACAGAGAGAGATCCCTGGTGTTACAGAGGGAGAGACAGAGAGAGAATCCCTGGTGTTACAGAGGGAGAGACAGAGAGAGAATCCCTGGTGTTACAGAGGGAGAGACAGAGAGAGAATCCCTGGTGTTACAGAGGGAGAGACAGAGAGAGAATCCCTGGTGTTACAGAGGGAGAGACAGAGAGAGAATCCCTGGTGCACAGAGAGAGAGGCAAAGAGAGAGAATCCCTGGTGCACAGAGGGAGAGACAGAGAGAGAATCCTGGTGTTACAGAGGGAGAGACAGAGAGAGAATCCCTGGTGCACAGAGAGAGAGACAGAGAGAGAATCCCTGGTGCACAGAGAGAGAGAGGCAAAGAGAGAGAATCCCTGGTGCACAGAGGGAGAGACAGAGAGAGAATCCCTGGTGTTACAGAGGGAGAGACAGAGAGAGAATCCCTGGTGTTACAGAGGGACAGACAGAGAGAGAATCCCTGGTGTTACAGAGGGAGAGACAGAGAGAGAATCCCTGGTGCACAGAGGGAGAGACAGAGAGAGAATCCCCTGGTGTTACAGAGGGAGAGACAGAGAGAGAATCCCTGGTGTTACAGAGGGAGAGACAGAGAGAGAATCCCTGGTGTTACAGAGGGAGAGACAGAGAGAGAATCCCTGGTGTTACAGAGGGACAGACAGAGAGAGAATCCCTGGTGTTACAGAGGGAGAGACAGAGAGAGAATCCCTGGTGCACAGAGGGAGAGACAGAGAGAGAATCCCTGGTGTTACAGAGGGAGAGACAGAGAGAGAATCCCTGGTGTTACAGAGGGAGAGACAGAGAGAGAATCCCTGGTGCACAGAGGGAGAGACAGAGAGAGAATCCCTGGTGTTACAGAGGGAGAGACAGAGAGAGAATCCCTGGTGCACAGAGGGAGAGGCAGAGAGAGAATCCCTGGTGTTACAGAGGGAGAGACAAAGAGAGAATCCCTGGTGCACAGAGGGAGAGACACAGAGAGAATCCCTGGTGCACAGAGGGAGAGACAGAGAGAGAATCCCTGGTGTTACAGAGGGAGAGACAGAAAGAGAATCCCTGGTGCACAGAGGGAGAGACAGAGAGAGAATCCCTGCTGTTACAGAGGGAGAGACAGACAGAGAGAATCCCTGGTGTTACAGAGGGAGAGACAGAAAGAGAATCCCTGGTGCACAGAGGGAGAGACAGAGAGAGAATCCCTGGTGTTACAGAGGGAGAGGCAGAGAGAGAATCCCTGGTGTTACAGAAGGAGAGACAGAGAGAGAATTCCTGGTGTTACAGAGGGAGAGACAGAGAAAGAATCCCTAGTGTTACAGAGGGAGAGGCAGAGAGAGCATCCCTGGTATTACAGAGGGAGAGACAGAGAGAGAATCCCTGGTGTTACAGAGGGAGAGACAGAGAGAGAATCCCTGGTATTACAGAGGGAGAGACAGAGAGAGAATCCCTGGTGCACAGAGAGAGAGGCAAAGAGAGAGAATCCCTGGTGCACAGAGGGAGAGACAGAGAGAGAATCCCTGGTGTTACAGAGGGAGAGACAGAGAGAGAATCCCTGGTGTTACAGAGGGAGAGACAGAGAGAGAATCCCTGGTGCACAGAGAGAGAGAGGCAAAGAGAGAGAATCCCTGGTGCACAGAGGGAGAGACAGAGAGCGAATCCCTGGTGTTACAGAGGGAGAGACAGAGAGAGAATCCCTGGTGTTACAGAGGGAGAGACAGAGAGAGAATCCCTGGTGTTACAGAGGGAGAGACAGAGAGAGAATCCCTGGTGCACAGAGGGAGAGACAGAGAGAGAATCCCTGGTGTTACAGAGGGAGAGACAGAGAGAGAATCCCTGGTGCACAGAGGGAGAGACAGAGAGAGAATCCCTGGTGTTACAGAGGGAGAGACAGAGAGAGAATCCCTGGTGTTACAGAGGGAGAGACAGAGAGAGAATCCCTGGTGTTACAGAGGGAGAGACAGAGAGAGAATCCCTGGTGCACAGAGGGAGAGGCAGAGAGAGAATCCCTGGTGTTACAGAGGGAGAGACAAAGAGAGAATCCCTGGTGCATAGAGGGAGAGACACAGAGAGAATCCCTGGTGCACAGAGGGAGAGACAGAGAGAGAATCCCTGGTGTTACAGAGGGAGAGACAGAGAGAGAATCCCTGGTGTTACAGAGGGAGAGACAGAGAGAGAATCCCTGGTGTTACAGAGGGAGAGACAGAGAGAGAATCCCTGGTGTTACAGAGGGAGAGACAGAGAGAGAATCCCTGGTGCACAGAGGGAGAGGTAGAGAGAGAATCCCTGGTGTTACAGAGGGAGAGACAGAGAGAGAATCCCTAGTGCACAGAGGGAGAGGCAGAGAGAGCATCCCTGGTGTTACACAGTGAGAGACAGAGAGAGAATCCCTAGTGTTACAGAGGGAGAGGCAGAGAGAGAATCCCTGGTGTTACAGAGGGAGAGGCAGAGAGAGTATCCCTGGTGCACAGAGGGAGAGGCAGAGAGAGAATCCCTGATGTTACAGAAGGAGAGGCAGAGAGAGAATCCCTGGTGTTACAGAGGGAGAGACAGAGAGAGAATCCCTGGTGTTACAGAGGGAGAGGCAGAGAGAGAATCCCTGGTGTTACAGAGGGAGAGACAGAGAGCATCCCTGGTGTTACAGAGGGAGAGACAGAGAGAGCATCCCTGGTGTTACAGAGGGAGAGACAGAGAGAGAATCCCTGGTGTTACAGAGGGAGAGACAGAGAGAGAATCCCTGGTGTTACAGAGGGAGAGACAGAGAGAGAATCCCTGGTGTTACAGAGGGAGAGACAGAGAGAGAATCCCTGGTGCACAGAGAGAGAGGCAAAGAGAGAGAATCCCTGGTGCACAGAGGGAGAGACAGAGAGAGAATCCCTGGTGTTACAGAGGGAGAGACAGAGAGAATCCCTAGTGTTACAGAGGGGGAGGCAGAGAGAGCATCCCTGGTGTTACAGAGGGAGAGGCAGCGAGAGAATCCCTGGTGTTACAGAGGGAGAGGCAGAGAGAGCATCCCTGGTGCACAGAGGGAGAGACAGAGAGAGAATCCCTGGTGTTACAGAGGGAGAGGCAGAGAGAGCATCCCTGGTGTTACAGAGGGAGAGGCAGAGAGAGAATCCCTGGTGTTACAGAGGGAGAGGCAGAGAGAGCATCCCTGGTGCACAGAGGGAGAGACAGAGAGAGAATCCCTGGTGTTACAGAGGGAGAGGCAGAGAGAGCATCCCTGGTGTTACAGAGGGAGAGGCAGAGAGAGAATCCCTGGTGTTACAGAGGGAGAGACAGAGAGAGAATTCCTGGTGTTACAGAGGGAGAGGCAGCGAGAGAATCCCTGGTGTTACAGAGGGAGAGACAGGGAGTGAATTCCTGGTGTTACGGAGGGAGAGGCAGAGAGAGAATCCCTGGTGTTACGGAGAGAGAGGCAGAGAGAGAATTCCTGGTGTTACAGAGGGAGAGAGAGAGAGAATCCCTGGTGTTACGGAGAGAGAGGCAGAGAGAGAATTCCTGGTGTTACAGAGGGAGAGGCAGAGAGAGAATCCCTGGTGTTACGGAGAGAGAGGCAGAGAGAGAATTCCTGGTGTTACAGAGGGAGAGGCAGTGAGAGAATCCCTGGTGTTACAGAGGGAGAGGCAAAGAGAGAATCCCTGGTGTTACAGAGGGAGAGGCAGAGAGAGAATTCCTGGTGTTACAGAGCGGCTGCTCCACAGTTGGGTTAATGTAAAAGAGACCAATTCAACCCAGTGGGGAATTCAGCAGAAAGTTCTTCACCCAGAGTCTGGGAGCAGGTGGAACTCGCTCCCAGAGGGAGTGGACCAGTTGAATAGTGTCCATACATTTGAAGGGAAGCTGGATAAGCACATGGGGAGGGGGAGGAATAGAAGGTGATGGCGGTAAGATGTAGAAGGGGTGGGAGGAGGCTGGTGTGGAGAATAAATACCAGCCTGGAGCAGATGGGCTGAATGGCCTGGTTTTGAGTTGATTTTGTTATTTTAGTAGCAGGGAAATAAACTGACAGGAGGTAAGAAGGAATCAGAGAGACGTATAGTACAAGAAGGTTATTCTGCCCATTCTGCCTGTGCTGGCTCTTTGAAAGAGCTATCCGATTAACCCCATTCTCCCTGTTCTTTGCCCATAAGCCTGGAATTTTCTCCCCGTCAAGTATTGACAGGGTGGATGTGGAGAGGGTGTTTCCTCTTGTGGAAGAATCTAGAACTAGAGGTCACTGTTTAAAAATAAGGGGTCCCCATTTAAGACAGAGATGAGGAGAAATTTTTTTCTCTGAGTCTTTGAGCTCTTCTTCAAAAGGTGGTGGAAGCAGAGCCTTTGAATATTTTTAAGGCAGAGCTAGATTGATTTCTGATTTAGAGCGGGTGAAAGGTTATCGGGGGTAGACGGGAATGTGGGCTTGAGGTTACCTTCAGGTCAGCCATGACCTTATTAAATGGCAGAGCAGGCCCGAGGGGCTGAATGGCCTCCTCCTGCTCCTAATTCAGATGTTTTTATTTCTCCAATTCCCTTTTGAAAGTTATTGATTTAGACGTGAATATGTGAGGTATGATCAGTAAGTTTGCAGATTACACAAAAATTGGTGGTGTCATAAATAGTGAACCTGCTTCCACTGCTCTTTCAGGCAGCGCGTTCCAGATCAGAACTTTCCGGATTGTAACATTCCAGAATACACCTCACTGGGTAATATTTTCCCTCTTTTTTTTGCTGAAATCTGTGTTCATTATTTACTGATTCTTCTGGAAATAGGGAGAAGCACCAAAACTCTTTAAACAGCTCCCCTAATCGTCTCCGCTCTAAAGAGAATAATCCAGTTACCTGAAATCCCTCATCCCTCTATTCTAGTGAATCTCCCCTGTACTCTCTCCAAAGGCTTAATGTCCTTTCAAAAGTCTGGTGTCCAGAACTGGATACAATTTCCAGCTGGGGTTTAGCGGCTGATTTTATAAAGGGTTTCATCTATTTACTAGAAAAGTACCAGGAACAAGACACTTCACAGGAACATTCTACAATAAACTTTGACACTGGGGCACATAATTAGGTGACCAAAAGTTTGGTCAAAGAGGTAGGTTTCATAAAGAGTCTTAAAGGAGGAACGGGGTGGGGGGGTTTAGGAAGGGAATTCCAGATCTTCGGGCCCAGACAGCTGAAGGTACGGCCGCCAATAGTGGAGCGATTAAAATCAGGGATGGTCAGGATTGGAGGAGCACAGAGAACTCAGAGAGCTGTGGGTCTGGACGAGCTACAAGATAGGGGGAGTTTTCTTTGACTTTGGGGAGGTGGGAGTCGGAGTGTGCAGTGTTAGGGGGAAAACACCAATGAGGATGGATGGTCATCAGTGTCTCCTTTGAGCAGACCAATGGAATTAGAGTCATTGAGCCAAACAGCACAGAAACAGGCCCTTCAGCCCATTGTGTCTGTGCCAGCCATCAAGTCCCTATCTATTCTAATCCCATTTTCCAGCACTTGGCCTGTATGCTATGGCGTTTCAAGTGCTCATCTAAATACTTCTTAAATGTGAGGGTTCCTGCCTCTACCATCCCCTCAGGCAGCGTGTTCCAGATTCCAACCACCCTCTGGGTGAAAACATCTTCCTCAAATCCCCTCTAATCCTCCTACCTTAAATCTATGCCTCCTGGTTATTGACCCCTCCCCCAAGGGGAAAAGTTTCTTCCTATCTAATCTATCTATGTCCTTCATAATCTTGTCGACCTCTATCAGGCCCCCCCTCAGCCTTCTCTGCTCTAAGGAAAACAACCCAAGCCTACCCAGTCTCTCTTCATAGCTGAAACGCTCCAGCCCAGCAACATCTTGGTGAATCTCCTCTGCACCCCCTCCAGTGCAATCACATCCTTCCTATAGTGTGGTAACCAGAACTGCACAAGGCACTGCAGCTGTGGCTTAACCAGCGTTTTATACAGCTCCAACATAACCTCCCTGCTCTTATATTCTATGCCTCGGCTATTAAAGGCAAGTATCCCATATGCCTTCTTAACCACCTTATCCACCTCTGCTGCTGCCTTCAGGGATCTATGGACATGTACACCAAGATCCCTCTGATCCTCTGTACTTTCTAGGGTCCTACCATTCATTCCCTTGCCATGTTAGTCCTCCCAAAATGCATCACCTCACACTTCTCAGGATTAAATTCCATTTGCCACTGCTCTACCCATCTTACCAGCCCATCTGTATCGTCCTGTAATCTAAGGCTTTCCTCCTCGCTATTTACAACGCCATCAATTTTTGTGTCATCTGTGAATTTACTGATCGTACCTCCTATATTCACATCTAAATCATGAATGTACACTACAAACAGCAAGGGTCCCAGCACCAATCCCTGCGATACACCACTCGTCACAGGATTCCAATCGCAAAAACAAATTATTCCAGTGATTTCTTCCACCACCACCTCCTTCTTCATTTCCATCTTTTCAATAGTTATGACTGGATTAGGACCCCCCACCCCCCCCCGCCACCCCCAAGTGAGTTCAGCTCACACTGTACAAACTGCTGTAGAACAGTCTTCCTGCTAGTCTGCAATCTTAAATATAGAATTTCTTTGAAGTCTGGAAATCAGGCTAAAGAACATCGGGCACTCTTCATGGCCATGGTGTGACCCTGTGTTTGGATGTAATGTTCCCTTGCATTGAACAAACTCTGACTCACCACGTCACTGAACAAGAATTGGAGCAGGCAAGATTTTTAAAATGAATTCATTGTAATAAGTGAATGCCCAGGAAGGGTGGACAGAGGTGCAGAATCTGGGAGATTTGTTGGGGTGGGGGCTGCAGAGGGAGCCTGGCAGAGGTGGGCGCTGAGCAGCTGGAAACTGTTGAATTCCTTTCGTCATTCGGTCAGGACTTCACTTTTGAAGTTTCTAGCTTTTAGAAGTGACCTTGATAATTGTTAGTTGTGGGGAATGAAAATGTTCCTTTACCGAACTGGGCTGTAGTCAGTCCCGTGTCACCTTGGTGAGGGTAAGTGCGCAGCAGTCAGGAACCCTTTGTCATTTAATTCCTGTACTTGAAAAATCTTTTCAAACAAGCCATGTTTGTCTAAGATCTCCTGTTAGCTCAGAATTCTGCCAGAGTCATGTCTGAATCCGCCCTGCTTGCTTTAGTTATCTCTGTTTACATTCCAACCCTGGACGATAGAGGGTGGGAGGGGCAGGGAGAAAGGTGGGTGGGGTGGGCTGCACAGACAGAGCATCTGGCTGGGCTTACGAAAGCAGTGCTGCTGCTCTGATGCTGACTGGTATGTAGGAGCAAACTTGTTCTTCATTAATGATCAAAGGCAGAAAGAGGCTGAGTGAAATAAAATCTCAAACCAGAGACTCCAAATCTTCACTGTTCAGCTCTGCTGACTGTGACACTTGGCCCCCATTTGCTGAATCCAAACTGAGGGATGTTGGGGGGTTCCAGGTGGGACAGGGATGGGAATGGGGGTGAGGGAGATTCAGCACAGACACAAAGCGAACAATGGAGAAAGGAAGGGTAATGGGATTGCTTGGGAACTCTTTGGAACTATTGCTTCTTTTTGCCTCTCCCTCCACACAGGCAGAGCAGGACTTTTATTCTTTCAGAAGATTTGGGTGTCATTGGAATTGATTGATTGCCCATCACTAATTATCCTTCAGAAGGTGACTGTGTATAACAATTCACAGCCAAATGTTTTCATACATACGGCCTCAAATCATTCATGTCTGAGGAACTGGAACTGCAACTGTTCCCCAGTGAGAGTCAGTGTGTGTGGGACCTGTACCCCAGTGAGAGTCAGTGTGTGTGGGACTGTACCCCAGTGAGAGTCAGTGTGTGTGGGACTGTACCCCAGTGAGAGTCAGTGTGTGTGGGACTGTACCCCAGTGAGAGTCAGTGTGCGTGGGACCTGTACCCCAGTGAGAGTCAGTGTGTGTGGGACTGTACCCCAGTGAGAGTCAGTGTGTGTGGGACCCGTACCCCAGTGAGAGTCAGTGTGCGTGCAACTGTTCCCCAGTGAGAGTCAGTGTGTGTGCAACTGTACCTCAGTGACAGTCAGTGTGTGTGGGACTGTACCCCAGTGACAGTGTGTGTGTGTGGGACCCGTACCCCAGTGAGAGTCAGTGTGTGTGGAACTGTACCCCAGTGAGAGTCAGTGTGTGTGGGACTGTATCCCAGTGAGAGTCAGTGTGTGTGGGACTGTAACCCAGTGAGAGTCAGTGTGTGTGGGACTGTACCCCAGTGAGAGTCAGTGTGTGTGGGACTGTAACCCAGTGAGAGTCAGTGTGTGTGGAACTGTACCCCAGTGAGAGTCAGTGTGTATGGGACTGTACCCCAGTGAGAGTCAGTGTGTGTGGGACTGTACCCCAGTGAGACTCAGTGTGTGTGGAACTGTATCCCAGTGAGAGTCAGTGTGTGTGGGACCCGTACCCCAGTGAGAGTCAATGTGTGTGGAACTGTACCCCAGTGAGAGTCAGTGTGTGTGGGACTGTACCCCAGTGAGAGTCAATGTGTGTGGAACTGTACCCCAGTGAGAGTCAGTGTGTGTGGGACCCGTATCCCAGTGAGAGTCAGTGTGTGTGGGACCCATACCCCAGTGAGAGTCAGTGTGTGTGGAAATGTACCCCAGTGAGAGTCAGTGTGTGTGGGACTGTAACCCAGTGAGAGTCAGTGTGTGTGGAACTGTACCCCAGTGAGAGTCAGTGTGTGTGGGACCCGTACCCCAGTGAGAGTCAGTGTGTGTGGGACCTGTATCCCAGTGAGAGTCAGTGTGTGTGGGACCCGTACCCCAGTGAGAGTCAGTGTGTGTGGGACTGTACCCCAGTGAGAGTCAGTGTGTGTGGGACCCGTACCCCAGTGAGAGTCATTGTGTGTGGAAATGTACCCCAGTGAGAGTCAGTGTGTGTGGAACTGTACCCCAGTGAGAGTCAATGTGTGTGGGACCCGTACCCCAGTGAGAGTCAGTGTGTGTGGGACCTGTATCCCAGTGAGAGTCAGTGTGTGTGGGACCCGTACCCCAGTGAGAGTCAGTGTGTGTGGGACTGTACCCCAGTGAGAGTCAGTGTGTGTGGGACCCGTACCTCAGTGAGAGTCAGTGTGTGTGGAACTGTACCCCAGTGAGAGTCAGTGTGTGTGGGACTGTACCCCAGTGAGAGTCAGTGTGTGTGGGACTGTACCCCAGTGAGAGTCAGTGTGTGTGGGACTGTACCCCAGTGAGAGTCAGTGTGTGTGGGACCCGTACCCCAGTGAGAGTCAGTGTGTGTGGAACTGTACCCCAGTGAGAGTCAGTGTGTGTGGGACTGTATCCCAGTGAGAGTCAGTGTGTGTGGGACTGTATCCCAGTGAGAGTCAGTGTGTGTGGGACTGTACCCCAGTGAGAGTCAGTGTGTGTGGGATTGTAACCCAGTGAGAGTCAGTGTGTGTGGGACTGTAACCCAGTGAGAGTCAGTGTGTGTGGAACTGTACCCCAGTGAGAGTCAGTGTGTGTGGGACTGTACCCCAGTGAGACTCAGTGTGTGTGGAACTGTACCCCTGTGAGAGTCAGTGTGTGTGGGACTGTACCCCAGTGAGAGTCAATGTGTGTGGAACTGTACCCCAGTGAGAGTCAGTGTGTGTGGGACCCGTATCCCAGTGAGAGTCAGTGTGTGTGGGACCCGTACCCCAGTGAGAGTCAGTGTGTGTGGAAATGTACCCCAGTGAGAGTCAGTGTGTGTGGGACTGTAACCCAGTGAGAGTCAGTGTGTGTGGAACTGTACCCCAGTGAGAGTCAGTGTGTGTGGGACCCGTACCCCAGTGAGAGTCAGTGTGTGTGGGACCTGTATCCCAGTGAGAATCAGTGTGTGTGGGACCCGTACCCCAGTGAGAGTCAGTGTGTGTGGGACTGTACCCCAGTGAGAGTCAGTGTGTGTGGGACCCGTACCCCAGTGAGAGTCATTGTGTGTGGAAATGTACCCCAGTGAGAGTCAGTGTGTGTGGAACTGTACCCCAGTGAGAGTCAGTGTGTGTGGGACCCGTACCCCAGTGAGAGTCAGTGTGTGTGGGACCTGTATCCCAGTGAGAGTCAGTGTGTGTGGGACCCATACCCCAGTGAGAGTCAGTGTATGTGGGACTGTACCCCAGTGAGAGTCAGTGTGTGTGGGACCCGTACCTCAGTGAGAGTCAGTGTGTGTGGGACTGTACCCCAGTGAGAGTCAGTGTGTGTGGGACTGTACCCCAGTGAGAGTCAGTGTGTGTGGGACTGTACCCCAGTGAGAGTCAGTGTGTGTGGGACTGTACCCCAGTGAGAGTCAGTGTGTGTGGGACTGTACCCCAGTGAGAGTCAGTGTGTGTGGGACTGTACCCCAGTGAGAGTCAGTGTGTGTGGGACTGTACCCCAGTGAGAGTCAGTGTGTGTGGGACCCGTACCCCAGTGAGAGTCAGTGTGTGTGGGACCCGTACCCCAATGAGAGTCAGTGTGTGTGGGACCCGTACCCCAGTGAGAGTCAGTGTGTGTGCAACTGTTCCCCAGTGAGACTCAGTGTGTGTGCAACTGTACCTCAGTGACAGTCAGTGTGTGTGGGACTGTACCCCACTGAGAGTCAGTGTGTGTGGGACCCGTACCCCAGTGAGAGTCAGTGTGTGTGGAACTGTACCCCAGTGAGAGTCAGTGTGTGTGGGACTGTATCCCAGTGAGAGTCAGTGTGTGTGGGACTGTACCCCAGTGAGAGTCAGTGTGTGTGGGATTGTAACCCAGTGAGAGTCAGTGTGTGTGGGACTGTAACCCAGTGAGAGTCAGTGTGTGTGGAACTGTACCCCAGTGAGAGTCAGTGTGTGTGGGACTGTACCCCAGTGAGAGTCAGTGTGTGTGGGACTGTACCCCAGTGAGAGTCAGTGTGTGTGGGACTGTACCCCAGTGAGAGTCAGTGTGTGTGGGACTGTACCCCAGTGAGAGTCAGTGTGTGTGGGACTGTACCCCAGTGAGAGTCAGTGTGTGTGGGACTGTACCCCAGTGAGAGTCAGTGTGTGTGGGACTGTACCCCAGTGAGAGTCAGTGTGTGTGGGACCTGTACCCCAGTGCGAGTCAGTGTGTGTGGGACCCGTATCCAAGTGAAATTCAGTGTGTGTGGGACCCGTACCCCAGTGAGAGTCAGTGTGTGTGGGACTGTACCCCAGTGAGAGTCAGTGTGTGTGGGACCCGTACCCCAGTGAGAGTCAGTGTGTGTGGAAATGTACCCCAGTGAGAGTCAGTGTGTGTGGGACTGTAACCCAGTGAGAGTCAGTGTGTGTGGAACTGTACCCCAGTGAGAGTCAGTGTGTGTGGGACCCGTACCCCAGTGAGAGTCAGTGTGTGTGGGACCTGTATCCCAGTGAGAGTCAGTGTGTGTGGGACCTGTATCCCAGTGAGAGTCAGTGTGTGTGGGACCTGTATCCCAGTGAGAGTCAGTGTGTGTGTGGGACTGTAACCCAGTGAGAGTCAGTGTGTGTGGGACCTGTATCCCAGTGAGAGTCAGTGTGTGTGGGACCTGTATCCCAGTGAGAGTCAGTGTGTGTGGGACCCGTACCCCAGTGAGAGTCAGTGTGTGTGGGACTGTACCCCAGTGAGAGTCAGTGTGTGTGGGACCTGTATCCCAGTGAGAGTCAGTGTGTGTGGGACCCGTACCCCAGTGAGAGTCAGTGTGTGTGGGACTGTACCCCAGTGAGAGTCAGTGTGTGTGGGACCCGTACCCCGGTGAGAGTCAGTGTGTGTGGAACTGTACCCCAGTGAGAGTCAGTGTGTGTGGAACTGTACCCCAGTGAGAGTCAGTGTGTGTGGGACCCATACCCCAGTGAGAGTCAGTGTGTGTGGGACCCGTACCCCAGTGAGAGTCAGTGTGTGTGGGACTGTACCCCAGTGAGAGTCAGTGTGTGTGGGACCCGTACCCCAGTGAGAGTCAGTGTGTGTGGAAATGTACCCCAGTGAGAGTCAGTGTGTGTGGGACTGTAACCCAGTGAGAGTCAGTGTGTGTGGAACTGTACCCCAGTGAGAGTCAGTGTGTGTGGGACCCATACCCCAGTGAGAGTCAGTGTGTGTGGGACCTGTATCCCAGTGAGAGTCAGTGTGTGTGGGACCTGTATCCCAGTGAGAGTCAGTGTGTGTGGGACCCGTACCCCAGTGAGAGTCAGTGTGTGTGGGACCCGTACCCCGGTGAGAGTCAGTGTGTGTGGAACTGTACCCCAGTGAGAGTCAGTGTGTGTGGAACTGTACCCCAGTGAGAGTCAGTGTGTGTGGAACTGTACCCCAGTGAGAGTCAGTGTGTGTGGGACCCATACCCCAGTGAGAGTCAGTGTGTGTGGGACCCGTACCCCAGTTAGAGTCAGTGTGTGTGGAAATGTACCCCAGTGAGAGTCAGTGTGTGTGGGACTGTAACCCAGTGAGAGTCAGTGTGTGTGGAACTGTACCCCAGTGAGAATCAGTGTGTGTGGGACCCGTACCCCAGTGAGGGTCAGTGTGTGTGGGACCCGTACCCCAGTGAGAGTCAGTGTGTGTGGGACTGTAACCCAGTGAGAGTCAGTGTGTGTGGGACCCGTACCCCAGTGAGAGTCAGTGTGTGTGGGACTGTAACCCAGTGAGAGTCAGTGTGTGTGGGACTGTAACCCAGTGAGAGTCAGTGTGTGTGGGACTGTAACCCAGTGAGAGTCAGTGTGTGTGGGACTGTAACCCAGTGAGAGTCAGTGTGTGTGGGACTGTAACCCAGTGAGAGTCAGTGTGTGTGGGACCCGTACCCCTGTGAGAGTCAGTGTGTGTAGGACCCGTACCCCAGTGAGAGTCAGTGCGTGTGGGACTGTACCCCAGTGAGAGTCAGTGTGTTTGGGACCCGTATCCCAGTGAGAGTCAGTGTGTGTGGGACTGTACCCCAGTGAGCGTCTGTGTGTGTGGGACTGTACCCCAGTGAGCGTCTGTGTGTGTGGGACTGTAACCCAGTGAGCGTCTGTGTGTGTGGGACTGTAACCCAGTGAGAGTCAGTGTGTGTGGGACTGTGCCCCAGTGAGAGTCAGTGTGTGTGGGACTGTAACCCAGTGAGAGTCAGTGTGTGTGGGACCCGTACCCCAGTGAGAGTCAGTGTGTGTGGGACTGTAACCCAGTGAGAGTCAGTGTGTGTGGGACTGTAACCCAGTGAGAGACAGTGTGTGTGGGACTGTACCCCAGTGAGAGTCAGTGTGTGTGGAACTGTACCCCAGTGAGAGTCAGTGTGTTTGGGACTGTAACCCAGTGAGAGTCAGTGTGTGTGGGACCCGTCCCCCAGTGAGAGTCAGTGTGTGTGGGACTGTAACCCAGTGAGAGTCAGTGTGTGTGGGACCCGTACCCCAGTGAGAGTCAGTGTGTGTGGGACCCGTACCCCAGTGAGAGTCAGTGTGTGTGGGACTGTAACCCAGTGAGAGTCAGTGTGTGTGGGACTGTAACCCAGTGAGAGTCAGTGTGTGTGGGACTGTAACCCAGTGAAAGTCAGTGTTTGTGGGACTTCGGGTGAAGGAGAGTTGGGGGAAGAAGTTTGAGGACCTCGTATGGGGCCTGGGATTGGGCTAGGAGTGTGGCAAGGTTAATGGCTGTGGTTTGAGAATGTTGTGCACTCTAGTGTAAGGTCTGGGTGTGGTGTTCTGAAGCCTGATATCTCTGACTGATGCTGATGTTCTGTATTCCAGGATCTGGAGTGGGTGAAACTGGAACCACAGCTTCTCCAGAAGCAGGAGGGTGGGTGATTGAGAGGCCGAGCGGCCATGGCCCAAAGAAGTGGCTCTTTTGCCAGGGTGCTGGTTTTTGTTGTGACCCTCCTGGTATCCAAGAGTCGAGCACAGCTGAAGCAGACTTCTCGATTTGGGAATAAACCTTTTGTGACTGTGTGGAATGCACCAACCCAGGACTGTGTCCGCCATTCAGTCAATCTGAACCTCAACATGTTTGACATCATTTCATCCCCAAATGAAGGCTTTTATGACCAGAATCTAACAATCTTCTACAAGGAGAGGCTGGGCAGGTACCCGTACTACCATGGGCAGCAGGCTGTGAATGGGGGTGTGCCGCAGAACAGCAGCCTCATGGACCATCTCACTGTGATGGAGCGGGACATTGAGCGTTACATGCGATCCCGGAGCACCAAGGGTCTGGCAGTGATCGACTGGGAGGAGTGGAGACCCCTCTGGATTCGAAACTGGAAGGACAAACAGATTTACCGGAACAGCTCCCGGCGCCTGGTGTCTGAACGACACCCAGACTGGACCGAGAGTGACCTCAACAGGGAGGCACAATTTGAGTTTGAGCAATCAGCCCAAAGGTTCATGGCGGAGACTCTGAGGAGGGCCAGGAACTCACGGCCACACAGCATGTGGGGCTTCTATCTGTTCCCAGACTGCTACAACCACGACTATAAGAACAATATGGCCAACTACACAGGCCGTTGTCCTGATGTGGAGATATCTCGCAATGACCTCCTCAGGTGGCTGTGGACCAACAGCACAGCAGTGTTCCCTTCCATCTACCTGGACGCAATGCTGCGTTCCACTAACAGTGCTACCAAGTTTGTCCGCTCACGGGTCAAAGAGGCACTGAGAGTGTCCGAGCTTCACAGCGCCAACTACTCACTGCCCGTGTTTGTCTATTCCCGACCCACTTACACTTACACCGTCGACCTGCTAACTGAGGTGAGCATCCTCTCCTGTCAATCACTAGCATTCCTCAACTAGATCCACAATTTCAGAATTTTAACGGCACAGAAGGAGGCCATTCATCCCATCACATTTGCAATGGCTCCCCAAATGAGCATCATGACCGAGTGTCATTGCCCTGCCTTTTCCCTATACCCCTGCACATTGTTTCTATTCAAATAATCATCTTATGCCCTCTTGAATGCCTCGAATGAACCTGCCTCCACCACACTTCCAGGCTGTGCATTCCAGACCCGAGCCACTCGCTGTGTGAAAAAGTCCAGAGTAAAGCTCCCTCTACACTGTCCCCATCAAACACTCCCAGGGCAGGTACAGCACGGGGTTAGATACAGAGTAAAGATCCCTCTACACTGTCCCCATCAAACACTCCCAGGACAGGTACAGCACAGGGTTAGATACAGAGTAAATCTCCATCTACACCGTCCCCATCAAACATTCCCAGGACAGGTACAGCACGGGGTTAGATACAGAGTAAATCTCCATCTACACCGTCCCCATCAAACACTCCCAGGACAGGTACAGCACGGGGTTAGATACAGAGTAAAGATCCCTCTACACTGTCCCCATCAAACACTCCCAGGACAGGTACAGCACGGGGTTAGATACAGAGTAAAGATCCCTCTACACTGTCCCCATCAAACACTCCCAGGACAGGTACAGCACAGGGTTAGATACAGAGTAAATCTCCCTCTACACTGTCCCCATCAAACACTCCCAGGGCAGGTACAGCACGGGGTTAGATACAGAGTAAATCTCCCTCTACACTGTCCCCATCAAACACTCCCAGGACAGGTACAGCACGGGGTTAGATACAGAGTAAAACTCCCTCTACACTGTCCCCATCACACACTCCCAGGACAGGTACAGCACGGGGTTAGATACAGAGTAAATCTCCCTCTACACTGTCCCCATCAAACACTCCCAGGACAGGTACAGCACGGGGTTAGATACAGAGTAAAGCTCCCTCTACACTGTCCCCATCACACACTCCCAGGACAGGTACAGCACGGGGTTAGATACAGAGTAAAGCTCCCTCTACACTGTCCCCATCAAACACTCCCAGGACAGGTACAGCACGGGGTTAGATACAGAGTAAAGCTCCCTCTACACTGTACCCTTCAAACACTCCAAGAACACCCAGCAGTGGGTTTGATACAGAGTAAAGCTGCCTCTTCATGTCCCCATCAAACACTCCCAGGACAGGTACAGCACCGGGTTAGATACAGAGTAAAATTCCCTCTACGCTGTCCCCATCAAACACTCCCAGGACAGGTACAGCATGGGGTTAGATACAGAGTAAAGCTCTCTCTACACTGTCTCCATCAAACACTCCCAGGACAGGTACAGCACAGGGTTAGATACAGAGTAAAGCTCTCTCTACACTGTCCCCATCAAACACTCCCAGGACAGGTACAGCACGGGGTTAGATACAGAGTAAATCTCCCTCTACACTGTCCCCATCAAACTCACCCAGGACAGTTACTGTATGGGGTTAGATACAGTGTAAATCTCCCTCTACACTGTCCCCATCAAACACTCCCAGGGCAGGTATAGCACAGGGTTAGATACAGAGTAAAGAACCCTCTACAGTGTCCCCATCAAACACTCAAAGGAGAGATACAGCAAGGGGTTAGATACAGAGTAAAGCTCCCTCTACACTGTCCCCATCAAACACTCCCAGGACAGGTACAGCACGGGGTTAGATACAGAGTAAATCTCCCTCTACACTGTCCCCATCAAACACTCACAGGACAGGTACAGCACAGGGTTAGATACAGAGTAAATCTCCCTCTACACTGTCCCCATCAAACACTCCCAGGACAGGTACAGCACGGGGTTAGATACAGAGTAAATCTCCCTCTACACCGTCCCCATCAAACACTCCCAGGACAGGTACAGCACGGGGTTAGATACAGAGAATGTGCCTTTGTCCCAGCTTCCACGAGCGCTCTCCACTCCAGCACTGTGGTATTTTCCATTTGCTCTCCGGTTTGTGGCCTCTGAGGGTCTCTCCCCCTCTGTGTGAACCAATGCTTTCTGACATCACCCCTCAGTGACCTGGTTAAAATTGTAAGACGAATCTCCCTGTTGAGGAGACCCACACTCTCTCTCTCTCTCTCTCTCTCTCTCTCTCACGGGAGTGAGATGGAGGGAGGGAGCACGAGAGAGAGAGAAGACCCTCACCCTCCCTCCCTCTCTCTTTCCCACCCTCCCCCGACCACCCACCCACCCACCCTCCCTACCACGCTCGCCCGCCCACCGACCCACCCTCCCTCCCTCCCCCGCCCGCCCACCGACCCACCCTCCCTACCCCACCCGCCCGCCCACCCTCCCTCCCTACCCCACCCGCCCACCCACCCTCCCTCCTCCCCCGCCCGCCCACCCACCCTCCCTCCCTACCCCACCCGCCCACCCACCCTCCCTCCCTACCCCGCCCACCCACCCTCCCACCCTCCCTCCCTACCCCACCCGCCCACCCTCCCTCCCTACCCCACCCGCCCACCCTCCCCCCCTCCCTCCCCCTCTCCCTCCCCCTCCCTCCCCCACCCACCCTCCCACCCACCCACCCTCCCTACCCCGCCCACCCACCCTCCCACCCTCCCTCCCTACCCCACCCGCCCACCCTCCCTCCCTACCCCACCCGCCCACCCTCCCCCCCTCCCTCCCCCTCTCCCTCCCCCTCCCTCCCCCACCCACCCTCCCACCCACCCACCCTCCCTACCCCGCCCACCCACCCTCCCACCCACCCTCCCTACCCCGCCCACCCACCCTCCCACCCTCCCTCCCTACCCCACCCGCCCACCCTCCCCCCCTCCCTCCCCCTCTCCCTCCCCCTCCCTCCCCCACCCACCCTCCCTCCCCCGCCCGCCCACCCACCCTCCCTCCCTACCCCACCCGCCCACCCACCCTCCCTCCTCCCCCGCCCGCCCACCCACCCACCCTCCCTCCCTACCCCACCCTCCCACCCTCCCTCCCTACCCCACCCGCCCACCCTCCCCCCCTCCCTCCCCCACCCACCCACCCACCCTCCCTCCCTCCCCCGACCACCCACCCACCCTCCCTCCCTACCACGACCACCCACCCACCCTCCCTCCCTACCACAACCACCCACCCTCCCTCCCTCCCTACCCCGACCACCCTCCCTTCCTCCCTCCCTACCACGACCACCCTTCCTCCCTCCCTACCACGACCACCCTTCCTCCCTCCCTACCACGACCACCCTTCCTCCCTCCCTACCATGACCACCCTTCCTCCCTCCCTACCACGACCACCCTTCCTCCCTCCTCCACCCTCCCTCCCTCCCCCATCCGCCCTCCCGCCCTCCCTCCTTCCCTCGCCCTCCCTCCCTACCTCACCCTGCCCGCACCCTCACTCCCTCACCCTGCCCACGCCCTCCCTCCCTCGCTCTATCCCTCTCCCTCCTCGCTGTCATGTGTGTGAACTCCCTCACCCACTCTTGCTCTACCTCTGCTCTTCTCGCTGTTGGAAAGATTCATTCAGTCTTCCATTGGGTGGTGTCTGCACAGCCAAATACTTGGGTAACACTAAGTTTGAACATAAATAATGAGGCTGTGGGAACAGTCAATATCCATGGAACCCATGGCCAAGGGAAGGGTTATATTGATATGGTTTCTTCAGTTCTGTTGTCTCTTATTTAAACAGCGGGATCTGATCACGACCATCGGAGAGACGGCCGCCCTCGGAGCTGCTGGCATCATATTCTGGGGTGATGCCGACTACAGTAACAGTGAGGTAAGAATTAACCCTTTCTAGCCCTGTTGTTCTGCTCGATGCCTTTGCCATTGTGCATTTCCGCCTCATTCCAGCGGTCCCTCCGTTACTCCGTGTGATCCCTTCCTGCTCGTCCGGCCGATCATTCAGGAGGACGAACTTGATCCTTTGGATGCCAGCCTGATGCATCAGTGGGTAAGGTGCACTAGGGTATATCCAAATGGGACAGAGCTGCCAGCGGTGGTGCTGTGACATGTGGGGGTGGGGGTCAGTATTCTGGGCTCGGTGACCCTGGGTCAGTGAGAATTGAATTCACTGTCATCAAACTGGATAGGAACCTGCTCAGCAATTTATTGATTGTGTCTCCAGGGTTGAAGTGGGCAGGGGGTTGGTGGGAGCAGAGAGAGAGAAAGGGAGCAACAGAATTCTCTAACCATCCCCTCACCATCCTGTCACCCCCTCACCCTCTTTTTATTTAATTGTTCACGGAGTGTGGGTATCGCTGGCTGGGCCAGCATTTATTGCCCATCCCTAATTGCCCTGGAGAAGGTGGTGGTGAGCTGCCTTCTTGAACCGCTGCAGTCCATGTGGTGTAGGTACACCCACAGTGCTGTTAGGGAGGGAGTTCCAGGATTTTGACCCAGCGACAGTGAAGGAACAGCGATATATTTCCAAGTCAGGATGGTGAGTGACTTGGAGGGGAACTTCCAGGTGGTGGTGTTCCCATGTGTCTGCTGCCCTTGTCCTTCTAGGTGGTGGTGGTCATGGGTTTGGAAGGTGCTGTTGAAGGAGCCTGGGAATTCCTGCAGTGCATCTTGTAGATGGTACACACACTGCTGCTACTGTGCATCGGTGGTGGAGCGAGTGAATGTTTGTGGACGGGGTGCCAATCAAGTGGGCTGCTTTGTCCTGGATGGTGTCAAGCTTCTTGAGTGTTGTGGGAGCTGCACTTATCCAGGCAAGTGGGGAGTATTCCATCACACTCCTGACTTGTGCCTTGTAGATGGTGGACAGGCTTTGGGGAGACAGGAGGTGAGTTACTCGCCACAGGATTCCTAGCCCCTGACCTGCTCTTGTAGCCACAGTATTTATATGGCTAGTCCAGTTCAGTTTCTGGTCAATGGTAAACCCCAGGATGTTGATAGTTGGGGATTCAGTGATGGTAATGCCATTGAACACCAAGGGGTGATGGTTGGATTCTCTCCTGTCAGAGACAATCATTGCCTGACACTTGTGTGGTGTGAATGTTACTTGCCACTTGTCAGCCCAAGCCTAGATATTGTCCAGGTCTTGCTGCATTTGGACAGGGACTGCTTCAGTATCTGAGGAGTCGCGAATGGTGTTGAACATTGTACAACCATCAGTGAACATCCCAATTCTGACCTTAGGAACATATGAATTAGGAGCAGGAGTAGGTCACTAGGCCCCTCAAGCCTGCTTCGCCATTCAATAAGATCATGGCTAATCTGAATGTAATGTCCTATTTACCCCGATAACCTTTCACCCCCTTGCTAATCAAGAATCTGTCTAGCTCTGCCTTAAAAATATTCAAAGACTCTGCTTCCACTGATTTTGAGAAAGCGAGTTCTAAAGACTCTCAAGCCTCTAAGAGAAAAAAAATCTCATTTCTGTCTTAAATGAGATACCCTTAATTCAAGACCCCCCAGGATCTTAAAGGTTTCAAACAAGTCACTGCTTACTCTTCTAAACTCCAGTGGATACAAGCCTAACCTGCCCAAACTGTTTTTATTAGTTAATAAACCTTCTCTGAACTGCTTCCAATGCATTTACATCCTTCCTTAAATAAGATGACCAATACTGTGCCCAATACTCCAGATGTGGTCTCACTGGTGCTCTGTACAACTGAAGCATAACCTCCCTGATTTTATATTCAATTCCCCTCACAATAAATGATAACATTCTATTAGCTTCCCTAATTACTTATTGTACCTGCACTTTTGTGATTCATGCACTAGGACACCCAGATCCCTCTGAATCTCAGAGCTCTACAATCTCTCACCATTTAGATAATAAGCTTCTTTTTTATCCTTTGTGCCCAAATGGACAATTTCACATTTTCCCACATTATACTCCATCTGCCAGATCTTTGCCCACTCACTTAACCTGTGTCACTTTGTGGCCCCCTTATGTCCTCCTCACAACTTACTTTCCCACCTGTCTTTGTATCACCAGCAAATTTGGCAACTATCCCATGCATCCCTTCATCCAAGTCATTTATATAAATTGTAAACAGTTGAGGTCCCAGCATTGATCCCTGTGACACAGCACTCGTCACATCCTGCCAACCAGGAAAAGACCCATTTATATCAACTCTCTGCTTCCTGTCAGCTAACCAATCTTCTCTCCATGCCAATATGTTACCCCCTGCACCAGGAGCTTTGATTTTCCACAATAACCTTATCAGATGCCTTCTGGAAATCTAAATATAGTGCATCCACTAGTTCCCCTTTATCCACAGCACATGTTACTCCTTCAAAGAACTCCAATAATTTGGATAAACCTGTTTTCCTTTCACAAAACTACATTGACTCTGCCTGATTGCCTTGAATTTTTCTAAGTGCTCTGTTATAACATCTTCAAGAATAGCTTCTAACATTTTCCCTGTGACAGATGTTACGCTAACTGGCCTGTAGTTTCCTGCTTTCTGTCTGTCTCCCTTTTCAAATATGGAGTTATATTTGCTATTTTCCAATCTAATGGAACCTTCCCTGGATCTAGGGAATTTTGGAAAATTAAAACCAATGCATCAACTATCTCATTAGCCACTCCTTTTAAGACCCTAAGATGTCAATCCTGACCTAGGGATTTGTCAGCCCGCAGCTCCAACAGTTTACTCAGCACCACTTCCCTGGTGATTGTCATTTTCCTAAGTTCTTCCCTCCCTTCCATTTCCTGATTTACAGCTATTTCTGGGATGTTACTTGTATCCTCCAAAGTGAAGACCGAAGCAAAATACCTATTCAATTCATCTGTCATCTCCCTACTTTCCATTATCACTTCCCCAGTCCCGGTTTCTATAGGACCAGCACTCATTTTGTTAACTCTTTTCTTTTTTAAGTATCTATAGAAACTCTTACTATCCGTCTTTATACTTCTAGCTGGCTTTCTCTCATTCTCTATTTTTTTTCCTCCTTGTTAATCTTTTGGTCATTCTTTGCTGATCTTTATATTCTATCCAATCTTCTGACCTGCCACCCATTTTTATGCAATTATATGTTTTTCCTTTAAGTTTGATATTGTCTTTTACTTTTTTAGTTAACCACGGATGGTGGGTCCTCTCCTCGGAAAGTTTCTTTCTCATTGGAATATATCTACTCTGTGTATTCTGAAATGTCCCTTTAAATGTCTGCCACTGCACCTCTATTGACCTTTCCCTTAACCTCATTTGCCAGTTCACTTTAGCCAGCTTTGCTTTCGAGCCTTCATAATTCCCCTTATTTAAGTTTAAAATACTGGTCTTGGACCCACTCTTCTCTCCCTCACACTGAATGTAAAATTTAATCATACTATGATAGCTGCTACCTGGGGATGCTTTCACCATGAGACTCTCAGTTAATCCCTTGTTGTTCAGTACCAGGTTTAGTATAGCCTGCTCTCTGGTTGGCTCCAGAACATGCTGTTCTAAGGAACTAGCCCAAAAACATTCTATGAACTCCTCATCCACGCTACCTTTGTTCATCTTATTTTTCCAGTCTATATGTAGATTAAAATCCCCCATGATTGTCACCGTACCTTTCTGATAAGCTTTCATTATCTCTTCCTTTATACTTTGTCCTACCATGTAGGAGGCATGTACACCACTCCCACAAGTGACTTCTTGCCTTTAGCATTTCTCATCTCTACCCAAACCACTTCTAAATCCTAGTTTCCTGAACTTATGTCATTCCTCTCTAATGTGCTAATACCATCATTAAATAACAGAGCCGCCCCTCCACCTCTTCCTAGCTTCCTTTCCTTCTTAAATGTCACCTACCCTTTAATATTCAAGTCCCAACCAATGTCATCCTGCAGCCTTGTTTCTGTCATAGTGCAAATAGAAATAAATAAACACGATTTGATAACCATCAGTTCATCTGTTTTGAATGCTATGTGTGTTTAGGTACAGAGCCTTTAGTTTTGTCCTGTTATTATTTTTGTAATCTCTAGGTTTACCTGCTGATTTACTCTTCGATTTGTGCTCTCTGCCCCTTCCTGTCACGTGATGTTTATCATTTCCCATATTAATACCTTTCTGTCTTACCTCACCTCTGCTCTTTAGTTTACATCTTCCAAAATTTGATCCTAGTGCCAGTGCACCACACGCCGGAACCCACTTCTCCCACACCAGTCTTTGAGCCACACATTCACCTCTCTAATCTTATTTGCCCTATGCTAATTTGCACATGGCTCAGGTAATAATCCAGAGATTATTGCCTTTGAGGTTCTGCTTCTTAATTTGGTGTTTAGCTTCTCTTACTAACTATGCAGAACCTCTTTCCTTGTCCTGCCCATGTCATTGGTACCTACATGGACCACGACAACTGGATCCTCCCCCTCCTACTGCAAGTTTCTCTCCAGCCCTGAGCAGATGTCACAAACCCTGGCACCAGGCAGGCAACAAAGCCGTCCGGAGCCTTGCTCTTTGCTGCAGAGAACAGTGTCATTCCCCCTCACTATACTACCCCCAGTACCACTAGATTCCTGCTTGCTCTGAGGAACTCCTGCAGTGATGTCCGGGAGCTGAGATAATTGACCCCCCCCAAAAACCCCAACCATCATCCTTTGTGCTAGGTATGACTCCAACCAGTGGAGAGTTTTCCCCCTGATTCCCATTGACTCCAGTTTTGCTAGGGCTCCTTGATGTCACACTTGGTCAAATGTGGTCTTGATGTCAAGGGCAGTCACTCTCACCTCACCTCAGAAGTTCAGCTCTTTTGTCCATGTTTGAACCAAGGCTGCAATGAGGTCAGGAGCTGAGTGGCCCTGGCAGAAGCCAAACTGGGTGTCAGCGAGCAGGTTGTTGCTGAGTAAGTGCCACTTGATAACACTGTTGATGACCCCTTCCATTAATTTTCTGATGATGGAGAGCAGACTGATGGGGCAGTAATTGGCTGGGTTGGATTTGTCTTGATTTTTGTGCACAGGACATACCTGGGCAATTTTCCACATAGCCGGGTAGTCGCCAGTGTTGTAGCTGTACTGGAACAGCTTGGCTAGGGGCGCGGCAAGTTCTGCAGCACATGTTCTAATGCCGGAGTCAACCACCACCCCCCTTTTAGGCCTCGCCCTCCTGCCTTGCGGCCCCCACACCCCCATGACTCTTCTTCAGAGCTGTTCAAAGTTGAGTCATACAGACTCGAAACGTTAACTCTGTTTCTCGCTTCACAGATGCTGTCGGACCTGCTGAGTTTTTCCAGCATTTTCTCCTTATATTTCTCAAGGAGATCGATGCTGATTGGTCCAGTTCTGGAGGGGGTTGACCCCGATTTGTCTGGTTCGGGAGATTATATACAAACAAGAAATAGGAGCAGGCGTAGGTCATTCGGCCCCTCAAGCCTGGTCCAACAATCAACAAGATCATGGCTGATCTGATTGTGGACCCAACTTCACATTCCCGCCTACCCCCGATAACCTTTGACTCCCTTGGTAAGCAAGAATCGATCTACCTCTGCCTTAAAAATATTCAATGACCCCGCCTCCAACGCTGTTTGGGAAAGAGGGTTCCAAAGATTCATGACCCTCTGAGAGAAAAAAAATTCTCCTATCTCTGTCTTAAATGGGAGACCCTTTATTTTTAAACTGTATCTCAATGTCCTGGTCTCTCCCTCGAGGGGAAACATCCTCTCAGCATTGACCATGTCACCGCCTGAGGATCTTATATGTTTTGGTAAGATCACCTCTCATTCTTCTAAACCCGAATGGATACAGGCCCAACCTGTCCAACCCTTCCTCATAGGATAACCCACCCCCAACCCTCTTTCCAAACCCACCACCACTACCACCTGGAAGGACAAGGGCAGCAGAATCATGGGAACACCACCACCTGGAAGTTCCCCTCCAAGTCACTCACCATCCTGACTTGGAAATATATCACCATTCCTTCACTGTCGCTGGGTCAAAATCCTGGAACTCCCCCCCTAACAGCAGGGTGGGTGTACCTACATCACATGGACTGCAGCGGTTCAAGAAGGCAGCTCACCACCACCTTCTCAAGGGCAATTAGGGATGGGCAATAAATGCTGACCCAGCCAGTGAAGCCCACATCCCATGAATAAATTTAAAAAAGGTATCCGTTGAATGAACCTTTTCTAAACTGCTTCAAACACATTTATATATCCTTTCTTAAATAAGGAGGCCACAACTGTACACAGTACTCTAAATGTGGTCTTACCAATGCCTTCTACAACTATAGCAAAACTTACATACTTTAATATTCCATTTACCTTGCAATAAACAACAACATTCCATTAGAGTATTGCTGCAAAAAGAGAGAGTTTTTCTCAGAGCTTTTTGGCTGACACTCATCAGGACAATTCGTAAGAAAACACCAATGTCAGGGGAAACAACAAATTTATACTGTATGAGAAGACAGTGCTGATTGGTTGGCAAGTGGACTGTGATTAGTAGAGGCATTGCCATGGAGAATGCACCAGTTTATGCTAACTGACAGTTAACTGCCAATCATTATTTGAAATTTAAACCAGGAAGCTTGACTCTGATTGGTCAAGACGTTGCCCTGGGAATGAACCAGTGAATGGCTGTCACTTATTTTCATTCCATTTGCCTTTGTAATCACTTGCTGTATCTGTATAGTAACTTTTCCTGATTCATGTAGCAGCACATCCAGATCCCTCTGTACCTCAGAGTTCTGTAATCTCTCTCCATTTAATTAATATGCTGCCTTCCTATTCTTCCTGTCAAAGTTCACATTTCCCACATTATTCTCCATCTGCCAATTTTTCTCCCATTCACTTAATCTGTCTATGTCCCTTTGAAGACTCCTTATGTCCTCTTCACAACTCACTTTCCTACCTATCTTTGTGTCATCAGCAAATTTTGCAACCATACATTCGATCCCTTCATTCAAATCATTGATATAAACTGTTAACAGTTGAGGTCCCAGCACTGATCCCTGTGGCACAGCACTCGTCACATCCTGCCAACCTGAAAGAGACCCATTTATGCCTACTCTCAGTTTTCTGTTAGCTAACCAATCCTCTATCCATGATGATATGTTACCCCCTACACCATGAGCTCTTATTTTGTACAATAACCTTTGACGTGGCACCTTATCAAATGTCTTCTGGAAATCTAAGTACAGCACATCCACAGGTTCCCCTATATCCACATCGCTTATTACTTTCTCAAAGAACTCCAGTAAGTTAATCAGACATGATTTCCCTTTCACAAAACCATGTTGACTCTGCCTGACTGCATCGAGATTTTCTAAGTGCCCCACTATGACCTCCTCAGTAATAGATTCCAGCAATTTCCCTCTGACAGATATTAAACTAACTGATCTGCTTGCTGTCTCCCTTCTATCTTGAATAGAGGAGTCACATTCACTATTTTCCAATCTGATAGGACCTTTCCAGGATCTGGGGAATTTCAGAAAACTTAAACCAATGCATCTACTATCTCACTTTTAAGACCCTAGGATGAAGTCCATCAGGACTCAAGGACTTATCAGCTTTTAGTTCTAATAATTTTCTCAGTCCCTTTTCCCTGATGATTGGAATTGTTTTAAGTTCCTCCCTCCCTTTCAACTCCTGATCCTCAATTATTTCTGAGGTGTTACTTGTATCCTCTACAGTGAGGACAGATGCAAAATATCTGTTCAATTCACCTGCCATTTCCTTATTTTCCAATATTGATTCCCCAGACTTACTCTCTGGAGGATCAACACTCACTTTACTTAGATAAAAGCAAAAAAACTGCAGATGCTGGAAATCTAGAACAAAAATAAAAATACCTGGATAAACTCAGCAGGTCTGGCAGCATCTGCGGAGAGGAACACAGTTAACGTTTCGAGTCTGAATGACTCTTCAACAAAACTAAGGAAAAATAGAAAAGAGGTGAAATATAAGCTGGTTTAGGGGGGCGGGGGGTGGGGGGTGGGGGGGTGGGACAGGTACAGCTGGATAGAGGGCCAGTGACAGGTGGAGATAACCAAAAGATGTCACAGACAAAAGGACAAAGAGGTGTTGAAGGTGGTGATATTATCTGAGGAATGTGCTAATTAAGGGTAGAAAGCAGGACAAGCAAGGTACAGATAACCCTAGTGGGGGTGAGGTAGGGGGAAGAGATTGAAATAGGCTAAAAGGTAGAGATAAAACAATGGATGGAAATACATTTAAAAATATTGGAAGTAGGTGGGAAAAGAAAAATCTATATAAATTATTGGAAAAAAGGGGGGTCGGAAAAGGGGTGGGGAAGGAGGAGAGAGTTCATGACCTAAAGTTGTTGAACTCAATATTCAGTCCGGAAGGCTGTAAAGTGCCTTGTCGGAAGATGAGGTGCTGTTCCTCCAGTTTGCGTTGGGCTTCACTGGAACAATGCAGCAAGCCAAGGACAGACATGTGGGCATTAGAGCAGGGTGGAGTGTTGAAATGGCAAGCGACAGGGAGGTCTGGGTCATGCTTGCGGACAGACCGAAGATGTTCTGCAAAGTGGTCACCCAGTCTGCATTTGGTCTCTCCAATGTAGAGGAAACCACATTGGGAGCAGCGAATGCAGTAGACTAAGTTGGGGGAAATGCAAGTGAAACGCTGCCTCACTTGAAAGGAGTGTTTGGGCCCTTGGATGGAGAGGAGAGAGGAAGTGAAGGGGCAGGTGTTACACCTTCTGCGGTTGCATGGGAAGGTGCCGTGGGAGGGGATTGAGGTGTAGGGGGTGATGGACTTTACTCACTTTACTTACTCTTTTCCTTTTTAAATACCTGTAAAAACTCTCACTATCTGTTTTTATATTACTAGTTAGCTTTCTCTTGAACTCTAATTTCTCCCTCCTTATTTACCTCTTTGCTTCTGACCTGCCAATCATCTTTGCTGAATTATATGCTTTTTCTTTCAATTTGATACTATCTTTAACTTCTTTAGTTTGACGTGGATGGTGTGTCCTTCTCTTAGAGTCCTGACCCCATTGGTCCTGTTCTGGAGCAGGTTGCCCCTGATTGGTTCAGTCCTGAATGATGTTAACCCTGTTTCTCTATCGCCCATTAGAGTCACTGCAAGATGTTGAAGAATTATCTGGAAGGGGATTTTGGTCGTTATGTCCTCAATGTCACCACAGCCACACAGCATTGCAGCCAGGCTCTGTGCCAAGGACATGGCCGATGTGAGCGGCGGGACAGTCAATCTGATGCTTACCTCCACCTCAGTGCAGACAGTTTCCAAATCCAGGGAAAAAATGTGACTGGAGGAACCAAGTTGGTGCTCACAGGAGCCTTGACAAAGAAAGACATCAGCCAGTTCCAGGAGAGGTTCCAGTGCCGATGTTACCGGGGTTGGATGGGTCAACACTGCAACATTAAGACAAGTGGAGCCCAGCTGACTCTACCTCATGTTATAACCCTCATCTTAACGCTGCTTCTCTCTCTGATAATCTAACAACCCAAAACCTCTTCCTATTTTTAAGCCGGTGTTGACGTTTCTTTGAAAGGGGATGTTTCCCTCAAAGTATTTCTGTCATTCATATCAACAAACATTATGAAACCTTTTAAATGGGAAAAAACTTTTCAGACATTGAATTGTACAAAGAGACAACCTTGGTCTGTTTGCTGTGAACAAGCTTTCTTGGATCTCTCTCTGATATTTATTGGAAAATCAGTCATATTGGGTGTGGCTGGAGTAGGACAATGTTATTTTTGGGCCTGGGAGGAGCTGTGACTCTGCCTCAATTTTTTCAATGTGCCAAAGTCATTGCTTTGTGGAAAAAATGTCATTTTACAAACAAAACAAGTTCCTTTTCAGTTACTGGAGACACAATAATCCAGAAGCAAGATCTGCCAGTGTTAATGATGGTCACCCTTCTGTCAGTAAACACTGTTAAATGGGACCAAAGCTGGAAATGTGTTTTGTTTTTTGTACAGTGAGTGTAAAAGTCTTGCTCCGTTGCATTGGAATAGATCCTCAATCTTACCCAGGGCTACAGCTATTCCCAAAAGCAGGCACTGGGTTAGAGGGCAGGGCTTAGGCTGAGGTGAAGGATCACAGTGGGGGTGGGTGGTGAAGGGTGGGAACGTGGTGAGGGTGGAGAATGTGTGGGTGGGGGGTGTGGTGAAGGTGGGGGGGCGTGGTGTGGGTGGGGAACGTGGTGTGGGTGGGGGGGTGTGGTGTTGGTGGGGAGAGTGGTGAGGGTGGTGAATGTGTGGGTGGGGGGCGTGGTGTGGTTGGGGCTGTGGGTGGGGGTGTGGTGTGGGTGGTGAATGTGTGGGTGGGGGGCGTGGTGTGGTTGGGGTGTGGGTGGGGGGCGTGGTGTGGGTGGGGGGGCGTGGTGTGGTTGGGGTGTGGGTGGGGGGCGTGGTGTGGTTGGGGTGTGGGTGGGGGGTGTGGGTGGGTGGTGTGGTGTGGGTGGGGGTGTGGGTGGGTGTGTGGTGTGGGTGGGGGGCGTGGTGTGGTTGGGGTGTGGGTGGGGGGTGTGGGTGGGGGGTGTGGGGTGGGTGCGGAATGTGTGGGTGGGGGGCGTGGTGTGGGTGGGTGTGTGGTGTGGGTCGGGGGTGTGGGTGGGGGGTGTGGTGTGGGTGGGGGGTGTGGTGTGGGTGGGGGGTGTGGTGTGGGTGGGGGTGTGGTGTGGGTGGGGGTTTGGTGTGGGTGGGGGTGTGGTGTGGTTGGGGGTTTGGGTGGGGGGTGTGGTGTGGGTGGGGTTTGTGGGTGGGGGTGTGGTGTGGGTGGGGGTGTGGTGTGGGAGGCGTGGTGTGGGTGGGGGGCGTGGGTGGGGTTGGGGGTGGGGGGCGTGGTGTGGGTGGGGGGCGTGTTGTCGGTGGGGTTGGGGGTGTGGGTGGGGGTGTGGTGTGGTGTGGGTGGGGTGCGTGGTGTGGGTGGGGGTGTGGGTGGGGTTGGGGGTGTGGGTGGGGGTGTGGTGTGGGTGGGGGTGTGGGTGGGGGGCATGGTGTGGGTGGGGGGCGTGGTGTGGGTGGGGTCGTGGTGTGGGTGGGTGGGGGTGTGGGTGGGGGGTGTGGTGTGGGTGGGGGTTTGTGGGTGGGGGTGTGGGTGGGGGCGTGGTGTGGGTGGGGGTTTGGGTGGGGGGTGTGGTGTGGGTGGGGGTGTGGGTGGGGGGCGTGGTGTGGGTGTGGGGCGTGGTGTGGGTGTGGGGCGTGGTGTGGGTGGGGGGGCATGGTGTGGGTGGGGTGTGTGGTGTGGGTGGGGGGGCGTGGTGTGGGTGGGGGGGCGTGGGTGGGGTTGGGGGTGTGGGTGGGGGTGTGGTGTGGGTGGGGGTGTGGGTGGGGGTGTGGGTGTGGGTGGGGGTGTGGGTGTGGGTGGGGTTGGGGGTGGGGGTGTGGTGTGGGTGGGGGTGTGGGTGGGGGGCGTGGTGTGGGTGGGGTGTGGGCGGGGGGCGTGGTGTGGGTGGGGTTGGGGGTGTGGGTGGGGGTGTGGGTGGGGGTGTGGTGTGGTGTGGGTGGTGAATGTGTGGGTGGGGGGGGTGGTGAGGGTAGGGGGAGTGGTG